>NC_085137.1:155258314-155342720 GCF_035046485.1 Aedes albopictus | reverse complement strand
GATAACGTGCCTCTGGAGCCGGCCTTCTGATACCTGATACGGCTCAACACAACAGACTACTGACAACTAAAACGTGGGTGAGAATGGCAGTTCTGAAGGCAGAGTGAGTGAATTGAGGGTTTTGTTACGAATGAATGTGATCTTTCCCATTTATGGTAATATTTTCATATTTGGTATAGACGACTGAAAATCCCACTGCAACGGTTTTAAGTTTTGTGTAAAGGGACCATTCATAATTGAAGTAACATCAGCGACGTCATGGTTACGATTTTTTCCGCAGTGAAGTTTGCAGATTGTGAACAATCCTCGGTACCCACTTTACGTAATTTATGTTTAGTCCCTTACTGTCAGAGCTGTCAGATCGGTGTAACACGCTTAGCATAATTTACACAAAAGGCAATTTACACGGAAAAAATACACGATAATTGAATATTACCGGTACCGGGTACCGGACTGGACAAAGAAAATTTAATGGATTTTTTTAGTACATCGAGGTCTTGAAATTAGTCTATGGTAACATGCTCAGTAAAGTCAGTTGTCAGACAAAAGAGGCACAAAACAAGCAGCAAAGATGGCGCGGCGATTATTCTTTATCCCAACTGGTATTCGATAATAATTTCGAAAAATTGTCTGGAGACAAAATGGATGCTAAATTTGTTGCAAACTTTTCAACACGCTAATAATCGATTACACTAAGGTCTTTTATTACACGGGGGATACGTACCGTGTAAAAAAAAGTGTAGACAAACCGTGTTAATTCGCGAATCCGTGTCAAAAAACCCTGTTAATTTGAGAAACCGTGTAAAAAAAATACCGTGCTAATGCGGGAAATCTGAAAATATTTGAAATGTCTTTACCTTCAGATATCCGAGGATTGTTTTAGAGTCAATAAGAAAAGGGAGGGGGCAGTAGTAGGGGTTGAATCTAGAGGTTAGTGGGGAACAGGACAAGAGATGGGTTATGGGGAGCGGAGCTCACATTGTTTCCAACGAAGATCGCAGAGGATATTTTGAGGTGTCAAGCACTGTTTAGACGGGCGAAGCGAAGGATCAAGGTTTACAGTCTCCCACAGGTCCGTGGAGTGGAGCAAGGTGGTGTAGAAAGAGATGTTCCTGGACACACAAGAACTTTCGCGGGTAAAGGCTTTAATATCTACGAACGTAATGTTGTTACATAACTGATACTGTGCAACATCCTACAGGTCTACGGAGCATTGTTCTGTAAATAAAAAATGTTCAAACACGACCTCCAACTTTGATCTCCAAGAACTTCCGCGAATATAGGCCTGATCTACAAGCATATCCAATGGTTTCTTGCTACATTACCGATGCGTTGTAACATATCATAGGTCCATTGAGCATTGCACAATGGGTCCAGAGGCGCATTTACGAAGACAAAAATGTTTGTGTCTAGTCTATAGCGCAGTTTCGAGTTCAAAAGGAATCGCTCAAGAAACTTCTTGAGCGATTCCTTGCAGAAACTTTCTAAGGTGACTGCCATTTGAATTGTCATTTCTTCGCAACTGCGTACTACGATGGAAGAAAAACGGTTTCTTGGGCGATTCAGGCAAGGAATTTCCCATGCATCAAGATAGGCCGAGAAATTCCTTCTGAACTGCAAACAGCCCTTATAGCATAGTTTTGTGTTCAAAAGGAATCGCTTAAGAAAGTTCTTGACCCATTCCTGTCAGAAACTTTCCACAGTGACTGCCATTTGAATTGTCATTCCTTAGCAACTGCGTACTGCGATCAAAGAAAAATGGTTTCTTGGGCGATTAAGGCAAGGAATTTCCCATGCATCAAGATAGGCCAAAAAGTTCCTTCTGAACTGCAAATAGCCCCTATGCCTTAAAGGTTTCATTACACATGACAAATATTTGGCCAAACAAGCCCAACAAATGACCAACACTACGTCAATCATGGCAACCTTGGATGAATCCCGAGTAGAGGAAAAGAGCTCAATAATAGCATATTTTGATATGGAGATCAAAAAGTGGCATGGGTTTGATTGACATAAGAGATAAAAGATCTAAAAATAAAATCAAGAATTTACTCCTGGAACATCATCATCAAATCATATTTAGATTTTGTAAGACCTAACCAATAGCAGCGAGCTATTCGTTCATTTTTTCATTTATTTAGTTCACATCAAATTCATGATAATACTGAATCAACAATTTGCCGCCATAATACTCGATTTGCAGCTGCAGCTCTCCATCCTCGGTCACGCCCAACACTCGCCAGATCACGCTCCACCTGGTCCGCCCATCGTGCTCTCTGCGCTCCACGCCTTCTTGTGCCAACCGGATCAGTTGCAAACACCAGCTTTGCAGGGTTGTTGTCCGGCATTCTTGCAACATGCCCTGCCCACCGTATCCTTCCGGCTTTGGCAACCTTCTGGATGCTGGGTTCGCCGTAAAGTGCAGCGAGCTCGTGGTTCATTCTTCTCCGCCACACACCGTTCTCCTGCACACCGCCGAAGATCGTCCTTAGCACCCGTCGCTCGAAAACTCCGAGTGCTTGCAGGTCCTCCTCGAGCATCGTCCATGTCTCGTGTCCGTAGAGAACCACCGGTCTTATTAATGTCTTGTACATGGTACATTTGGTGCGGGGGTGAATCTTTTTTGACCGCAGTTTCTTCTGGAGCCCATAGTAGGCACGACTTCCACTGATGATGCGCCTTCGTATTTCACGGCTCACGTTATTGTCAGCCGTTAGCAAGGAACCGAGGTAGACGAATTCTTCTACCACCTCGAAAGTATCCCCGTCTATCGTAACATTGCTGCCAAGGCTTGTCCTGTCTCGCTCAGTCCCACCTACCAGCATGTACTTTGTCTTAGCCGCATTCACCACCAGTCCGGCCTTTGCTGCTTCACGTTTCAGGCGGGTGTACTGTTCTGCCACCGTTCCAAATGTTCTAGCAATAATATCCATGTCATCCGCAAAACAGACAAATTGACTGGATTTCGTGAAGATCGTACCCCGGCTGTTGAGCCCGGCTCGTCGCATAACACCTTCCAGGGCGATGTTGAATAGTTGGCAGGAAAGTCCATCACCTTGTCGTAGCCCCCGTCGAGATTCAAATGAACTGGATAGTTCACCCGAAATCCTTACGCTGTTCTGCACACCGTCCATCGTTGCTCTTATCAGTCTAGTCAGCTTCCCGGGAAAGCTGTTCTCGTCCATAATTTTCCATAGCTCTGTGCGGTCGATACTGTCGTATGCCGCTATTCGTATGATCTTGAAATATCAAATTTTGATATTGTTCAGATGTTCCCGGAAAATTTTTCAGATAGTATTTTCAGATCTTTTATCTCTTATATCAATCAAATCAAAATCATGTTTTGAACGTCAGTATTTTACCTCTACCCGGGATGTTGGACTACAATGGCAAATGTTTGTCATTATGACAAACAGTCTAGTGGCACCTTAAGTTTTAGATACATGATGACTTTGGGAAAGTTTCTTCTTATTTTTCGACCTTTTTTCTCATTATTGTGAAATTAGGGTGGTCCCTCGATTCGAACATCTGCTTTAATAGTTTTATATACGTTTACAAAATAGAAGAACTTATTTGGAGCAAGTTTGCCGAAGAAACCATTATTCTATCTCTTATGGTTTCAAACTTGTATTTTTTTTTAAAGAATCGTGTTAGGGTGATCCATGAAATTCAGTTTTCTTACAATTACTTTGAATCCATTCGTTTCTCGTTCGTTTTTGTTCCGAGCACTTTTAGAACTTTCAACGACGCATATTTCTTTCAAAGAGCTCAATGTTCTATCTCTCAAAGTTAAAAAAATATTTGTTTTTTCATAGTAAAATTCTTTTTTTCGAAAAAGTCATATCTCAAAAAGGAGCAAATGGTTTTTAAATCGCTTTAATGCATTAAAAAGATCGGACTCTGTTCTATTCATGGTGAAAAAATTGTGTGTATCTTTTTTGGTTGAAGCTTTTTATTGAATTTTTATACATACGATTTTTTTTTATAGAAAATCAATTGTAACTCTGAAAATCGATGAGCTACAAACTCGACGTTTTCTACAAAATTGTGAGTTTTTGGATGTTCTAAAAGTGCTCAGGAGAAAGTATTGCGAAAAAATCAACGCCTCAATAAAATCAGATTATCATACGGAATTCTTCTACAACTTTGTAGAACATTTTGTAAACATATATAAAACTATTAAAAAGCTGATGTTTGAATCAGCTTTACTAGAGGGACCACCCTAATTTTACAATAATGAGAAAAAAGGTCGAAAAATATGAAGAAACTTTTCTTAAAGACATCATGTATCTAAAACTAAAGGTTTAGGCACAAAAATTTTTGTCTTCGTAAACGCAGCTCTGGCCCTAGGTTGTTAACCCACCAGTGGGTCGTAGTTTGAGAAACGCTGTGTTAACCGATAAATTATTGTTAGTTAACTCAACGCAAACTAGATAACGATAAAGGTTGCTCGATAATCTCTCGATAACGATAATCAAACGAACAATCAACGCGAAGAACAACGTACTTTCGATAACTTTGCGATAAATCTAGTTACTTTAGTGACGGCATCAACAACGGTTCAGATCGCGAAGAAAATTTTCTGGAGACGTTATCGGGTCGATAATTTCAACAGTTAAGGCGAAACTGGAAGCATTTCCTCACTTTTTGGTTTTTGATTTTTTATTAAATTACGAAGCAATATTTACAAAATCGGTTTTCGTGCACATGTAGAGTATGGATCAAGGTATCTTCTGATTTCTTTTTTGTAGTGGAAAATGTTTTTCGTTTTTGCAGAAACCATTTTTGAACAAAATTTCACATAAAAATGGTTTCTGCAAAAATGGAAAACATTTTCCACCCCAAAAAAATCAGAAGATTCCTTGAACCATACTCTAGGGGGATTAGGGGCATAATGGACACCCTAAGCAAATGAGTACGTTAGACCTGTATAACGAAGAAAAACTTAACATATTATCAGTTGACTTACAACTTTAGCTTGTTTTCTACGAATTACAATCATTTACAGCAGGTAGAATGCCTTTATTGTGAAGAAATAATGCATTTTAAATCATGTGTTTTAAAGGGCTGGCAGGAAAGGTACGGGGCGAAATGGACACCTCTGCATATTATAGGCTAATTCTATGATTACATCGATCAGTTAAGTAATCTGCCTACGTAGATCCATGCTACAGATATAATACTCCATCTTAGGAGAGTTTACATAACATCAAAGTTAATTAAATAAACTTTATGCTAAAAAAATCGGATTGTTTTTTTCCAAACTCTCTAAAACACCTAACAGTATGCAATGCGCGTATACACATTCGTAATTGCCGGTGTTCATTTCGCCCCGAATCGACTACAACATTTAAATTGCTATTTTAAGTAAATTCTGATCAAAAATTAAAAACTTCATCCATTGATAAATCTCCGAATACATGTAGATAAGGTAGCGGTTCACTTGTTTTTATGGTGGACACACTCCAACAATCGTAATACCTTATTTGCTACTGCTTCGAAATTATAAGAATTTCACCATATGAAAAGCATATTTCTATTTCAATGATATTTTGGTTATTTTGGATGAATATAAATGGTACTTTTGAAAAATAGAACCATGACTTGTTCCTTTACACCTATGCATAGAAAGTTTTACATAAAACTCAACGATTTCTGCAAAAACAGGGGTGTTCATTTCGCCCCGGGTGTCCATTATGCCCCTAATACCCCTACATGTGCACGAAAACGAATTTTGAAAATATTGCTTCGTTATTTAATAAAAAATCAAAAACCGAAAAAATGGGAAAATGCTTCCAGTTTCGCCTTAACTGTATCAGCGATGACGAATCCGTCTGAAGACGTTATCGTTATCGACGATAAACGATAACAGACGTTAACTTTATCGGCGATAACGATAATTTAGCGATTAACAACTATGCTTTGGACCCATTGTGCCTTGTACTGAAGAGTGTGCATTTCTAGAGATATGCTAGGTCTTCCATGAACTTCCGTGAGTTAAGACCTTAAGATCTACAAGCGTACTCAATGGATTATTCTTACATGACTATACGATGCAACATCCTACAGATCCATGGAACATGGTTCTGTATAGAACTACTTTCCAAAGATGATCTAGGTCCTCCAAGAACAGGGTTGTTAACGTTAATCAACGATTAACGCCGTTAACGTTAACTTTTATCCAAATCAACGTCAACGCCGGTGCGTTAATTTTCTTGGCAATTAACGTTAACGTTAACGGGTTGCGTTGAATCAACGTCAACGGAAGCCGTTGATTTAATCGTTGAAAACCGTGCGATTTATGCTGCTGTGTATTTTGTTCAGGGGCCCACATAGCCGATGCCGTAAACGCGCGGGTATTCAGCACGACCATACTGTGGGTGACAGATACGATTACGTAGGTCCAGGAACTTTTCGTAATGGAAGTTGGCTTCTTTTGGCATAGAGTATCTTCGTGCCTGATACACGACACACGAGTGCAAAACGGGTCATGGGTAGGGAAGTAATAAACTAATCAATTATCGAATGAATACAAGGATAAACAAAATAATTTTTAGGCAAGATGCCTTCACAATTCGCAATGCGTCTTTTGGTTTTCACAATTTCTGAATGCTGATGGGCATTTCATCTACTGTACCGTATTTTTAGACGAGCAGGATCGATACGGATATCTTACTGGTATCAGAAGCTCAGCAGGACATCAACGATCAGGCTGCCATACATACCCACTAGCTAACTACCGCTCTCTCACTGGTTATCATTGCATTGCATGGTCCACTACACGAATTTACGCTGGCCTGTTTGGACCAAGAACTCCCACGAGTAAAGGCCTTAAGATCTATAAACGTAATCAATGGTTTGTGGTTACATTACTGATACGTTGTAACATCCTACAGGTCCATAAACCATTTTTCTGTAAGGAACTAATTTCCACACACTTAATTTAGATTACCGAGTTCGGTTATTTTTTGACGAGATTAGAACTGCTGAGCACCAAACTCGTTCAGCAAAAATGCATTGTTTATCTTTTCCATACGATTTTGACAGTTGTTTTACTGAAACTCAGTAAAATCGATTACCGAAACTACCGAGATCGTACTGCTGTTCTAATCTCGTCAAAAAAGTACTGAACACACAGGAAATGCAGAAATAAGTGTGCAAAGATGTCATAGGTCCTCCAAGAACTTCCACGAGTAAAGACCTGAAGATCTACAAGCGTTATCAATGGTTTATTGCCACATTACTGATACAGTGTAGCGCTCTACAGGCCCAGGGAGTATAGTTCTGTAGAGAAATATTTTTCAAAGTTGATCGAGGGTTTCCAAGGACTTCCTCGAGTATAGACGGTTCTACCCCATTACCCCGAATGCCACTACCCCGAACGCCATTACCCCGAACGCCACTACCCCGAAAGCCATTACCCCGAATAGGCCATTACCCCGAAAGCCGTTACCCCGAATGGGCCGTTACCCCGAACGCCTCTACCCCGAATGGGCCACTACCCCGAACGCCATTACCCCGAAAGGATATTTTTAGATGGGTTATTCTGATGATGGGTATTTTATAATAACACTACTGACAGCTTTAATACCAGAAGATATCATTGTAAAGAATAACCTTAAAACAAAATAATGGAATTATACGTATTAGAGATGATCTTGTATGAGATAGAGCTGTCAGCAAAGGTCCTTCAAATACTGGCTATCGATATTGGCTCATTAGGCCGAAAAGGCATTTGGCCAAAGTATCACTAATAAGTCTAATGATCATTAGGCGAGATCAAATAATACAAATTGCAAAATAGGCCCGGAAAGAACATTTTATAGTTAGAAAAAGAAACAATCTTTTAAGGAGGTGTTGCGATTGCAGGAGGGGACTGACGACCGACTCTTCCAGCAGAATGAAAGACAGCATATCTGTCGATGATCTTAAAAAAAAACATTAATTAAATGTGAAAAAATGTGATTGATAGGTTGGCCGCCAATAAGGTCTGCAAGGATATAACTAGAAAGAACAGCATATAAATTAAAGAAGAGCAAATCTCCTATGGGACCATTCATAAACTACGTAGACCGAATTTTGGTCACCTCGGTTCTCTCCCCCTCCTCATCGTAGAATTTGAAAAGACAATTACACCGTCTTCGGCCAGAGGCCGCACAGACTGTACATTACTAACATTAGACAATGGACAACACGTATAGCACTCAGTGACCCAGTGGAGTATTTTCTGTTTTGACGAAAAGTTTTCCTCGACCGTACACTCCGAGGCATGCGAGATACCTAAACGACTAATGCCGCTAACCGCTCGGCCACGAAGTCCACGATTTGTTCATACAAAAATTTGTAAATTTGTATAGAGCTTAGAACTTGGATAGACCCTCTCCTACTTACATATAGTTTATGCACGGCCCCTATACATAAATCTGCAAAGGGCAACATGGCTACCAAACAACTCTGTAACAATATAGGTCGAAAGAACAGCCAAACTTTAAAAGAAGGAGAAACACCAGATGGAATTAATAGAGATATGTCGCCAATCAACCCGGTAACGACGTAACTAGAAAGAACAGCCTATAAATTGAAGAAGGGCAAATCCCATACACAGTAAGCAGCTTTCACTCCCAGTAAACTATATAAGTGCAGCTAGAAGAACAGCCTTTCATTAACAGAAAAGCTACAGTTTAGCCGCCAGAAAAAAATAATAGTTAATTTGGTCCAACGATACTGGATCTACCTTGCTAAGTGAACTGAATTGAATATCTGAAATTCAGTCCAGTACTACAATCTTGAAAAAATATTCAGAAAACAATTTTAGTGCTTGATGTTCTGGACACTGATCATCAAAATCAAAAGAAAATCAAAAGAATCTAGTTGCCAGTTTGGCCGCAAGTCAATTCTGAAAAATTTTACTTGAAAGAACAGCCTATTATTCAAAGAAGTACAAATCCGCTATGGAGTTAGATATTCGTCTGCAAATAAACTACGTAACACTCATACTCGAAAGAACAGCTTCTGATGAAAAGAAGGAAACATTTCTATAAAGAAATTAACAGTTTGGCTACCAAAAAACTCTGCAATAGTACACGGTTGGAAACTGCAAACTCAAAAGAACAGCCTATTTTTAAAAGAAGGCAAATATTTGAGGAAGTGTAGTTTGATAACCAGCACAATCGTTTGTCATCAGTTTACAATCGTGCTTGAGGCCAACCAGCTTTTAAAAGAAGGGAAAATGTCAGTTTGAAATACTTGTAGTTTTTATAGCCATAGCTATTTTAAAATATGGAAAATTTGTCTTTACTTGTCGTCTTAATTTCATTGCGTTTGCTTCTTTCGTTTTCACGAACCTTACTTTTGCATGAAGCACAACATACGGAAACCTAAGGGAAACGGAACCTATCTTAAACAATGTGCTCCCATTGTCATGCTATCTAAAACGAAGTAAATAAGAGCTATTTGATTTGTGTTTTATTTTTATATTTTTTTTACTCGTTACAAAAAGAAAACGGAAAAAAATCGGTAAATAAATCGTCTGTTTAAGAATAGAATTAACATAGGGGCATAGGATGAAGAAGAGTATTCATACCTACACTAGCTACTGATTACCCTTTTCTAACCACCTTCATCAACTTCTAATCGGTCACCTTTTGGTGACCGGTCACTTTTTTGGTGATCTCCTGAACGATTCGGGGTAATGGCCCTTTCGGGGTAGTGGCTTTCGGGGTAATGGCTTTCGGGGTAATGGCTTTCGGGGAAATGGCTTTCGGGGTAATGACCCATTCGGGGTAATGGCTTTCGGGGTAGTGGCCTTTTCGGGGTAATGGCATTCGGGGTAGTGGCGTTCGGGGTAATGGCGTTCGGGGTAATGGGGTGGAGCCGTATAGACCTAAAGATCTACAAGCGTTATCAAAGGTTTAATGTCACATTACTGATACAGTGTAGCGTCCTCCAGGTCCAGGGCGCACAGTTCTGTTGAGAAATAATTGCCAAAGATCTTCTAGGTCCTCCAAGAACTTCCATGAGTAAAAGGCTTAAGATCTACAAGCGTAATCAATGGAGTATTCTTATATTACTTATACGGTGCAAGATCATACAAAACCATGGAGCATTGAGCTGAAGAGAACGAATCTCCAAAGATATTCAAAATCCTCCAAGAACTTCCGCCAGCAGAGGCCTTAAGATCTACAAGGGCAATCTATGGATTTTCATTATATTACTGATGTTATGCAACATCCTACAGGTCCATGGAGAATTGTTGTGTAATGAACCACTTCCAAAGATGTTCTAGCAGTTTAGGTAGCTACAGGTAGCAATACCTCAATAATCGCCGACAACTTGATTGGAATTGTAGAATAGCAGCTAGTAGCAGCCAAATTTGATTTCAATGTCTCCCAGGGATCCTTAAGAAAGACATAGAAGTACCGTCAAACGGGGTTACTTGCAACAGCGGTGTAACTTGCAACTTGATGACATACACTAAATGTGAATCATTTTCTAATAACAATGAAAACTAGTATGCCCTACTATTTCGGTTAAAGAGATTATGTGTATCAAAGATCGATTTAGTATAAAAATTAGCTTTGTTTCTTTGTTTATGGTTTAGCTACACTGTTAAAACGGATTGCTCATTTTATGCCATAAAAACAAGTATGAAAATCGTGCTTGACCTCTCCCTTATGGTAAGTACGATAAGTCTGATGACCTTGCTTGCAGTTAGGGTACCTAATAGTAAGCTTAGCCAAACGATAAAAGTTTGATAAAGTTATCGACTAAGTAATACAAAAAATCATTATTATATTGGACAACCACTATGGGGTAACTTGCAACAGTTGAATTTGACGAAACCTTCTATTATTTAGCTTCATTTCACGATATATTTGACAGAAATAACCGATATGGATCATTTATTGATCACGTATCGCGTTCATTTTCAAATGACAATTCATTTTTTACATTTTTTTTGCACGTGACCTTCAAACATTGTTAGGAAATACCACATTTTGAAGTTTTATTCATGTTTCATCATGTTAAAAGTTCAATTTTTGTTTATGAACGCTGTAAAGTAATCTCCAACCCAAATTAGCGAGTTTGACATTTACAAAGTAGGATAGGTGTGTTTCAATAATGTTAATTTGGCTGAAATTGCCAAACACCACTTCAAACTGAAAACTACTTGAAGATGACTCACTCTACCCTTTCAAGAAATGACAATAATCATTGTTGACATTTTGTTAAGAGTGCTAAGTCACGAGAATCATATATATTTTGTGTTTGAGGGACGTGAGACCTGTTGCTAAACGAAATACTCTCGCTTGCAATAACTATCAACCCTTTCATGAAAAATTATATGTCAATTGGTTAGTGTACATCTTTTCATGGTATGTTTATGCATAACATCAAAAATTTACAATACGGCTAAATACTAGAATGTTAGTGCTGTTTAATGATAGCTAACTTAGCTAACTTAGCTAACTTGTCCTATGTTGCAAGTTACCCCACAGATGGGGAAACTTGCAACAAGCACGCATTTCGCACCTCCTGATTAGGTGGCAACGTATTTTGGTAAACCAAGTGCTGCATAGTATTCTACTCGGGGTAATTAGCGTACACGATGCTTCACAGGATGTTTCAAATGTTTAGATTTTCAATGATATTGCTTCAAAGTCGAAAAGTGTTGCAAGTTACCCCATTTGACGGTAGTGCCGAAGCGAAACTTTGCGAAACTTTTTTTGTATGAAAGGGTTTGTATGGGGAAAATTTGTTTATTTTGAAGTGGCATCATTTATTAGTTTTACAATCAACTTTTCTAAGTCTTATATGTCATTCGAAAGGTTTATTAGTAAGTTTTAAGAAACTACTTTAAAAGTTCAACATTTTCTAGTTAAGCCGAAGATATGCGAAGATGAACAGTTCATTCATTTTACCAAAAATTGCCAATGGTCTCATTCTGCTGCCAATATCTCGATAAGTATATGGATTAGCAAACTAATATTCTAGGGTTTACTGGTCCAAGGGGTTTACTTACAACTACCGAACCTAAATCTCAAATTGAATAAAGTCAATTTTCGATTTTTGGCCACCTGAATCCCCTTAGTGCACCGGTGTTATAAGCGTCTTGTACATAGTACATTTGGTGCGGGAGTGAATCTTTCTTGACCGCAGTTTTTTCTGGTGCCCGTAGTAAGCCCGACTTCCACTGATGATGCGCCCTCGTATTTCACGGCTCACGTTATTGTCAGCTGTTAGCAAGGATCCGAGGTAGACGAGTTCTTCTACCACCTCGAAAGTATCCCCAACCCCATCTATCGTAACATAGCTGCCAAAGCTTGTCCTGTCTAGCTCAGTCCCACCTACCAGCAGTTTTTTGTTTTAGTCACATTCACCACCAGTCAAACCTTTACTGCTTCACGTTTCAGGCGGGTGTACAGTTATGCCACCGTTCCAAACGTTCTAGCAATAATAACCATATCATCCGCAAAGCAGACAAATTGGCCGGATCTCGTGGAGATCGTACCCCGGCTGTTGAGCCCGGCTCGTTGCATAACACCTTCCAGGGCGATGTTGAATAGTGGGCAGGAAAGCCCATTACCTTGTCGTAGTCCCCGTCGTGATTCTAATGAACTGGATAGTTCACCCGAAATCCTTACGCTGTTCAGCACACCGTCCATGGTTGCTCTTATCAGTCTGGTAAGCTTCCCAAGAAAGCCGCTTTCGTCCATGATTCTCCATAGCTCAGCGCGGTCGATAATGTCGTATGCCGCTTTGAAGTCGATGAACAGCTGATGCGTTGGGACCTGGTATTCACGGCATTTCTGGAGGATTTACCGTACGGTAAAGATCTGGTCCGTTGTTGACCGGCCGTCGATGAAGCCGGCTTGATAACTTCCCACGAGCTCATTCGTTTTAGGTGACAGACGATGGAAGATGATCTGGGATAACACTTTGTAGGTAGCATTCAAAATAGTGATCGCTCTGAAGTTCTCACACATTAACTTGTCACCTTTCTTGTTGATGGGACAGATTATCCCTTCCTTTTACTCTTCCGGTAGCTGTTCGTTTTCCCAGATCTTGACTACTAACCGGTGCAACTTTTCCGGGCCCATCTTGATGAGTTCTGCTGCGAAATCGTCCTTATCAGTCGCTTTGTTGTTTTTCAGCTGGTGGATGGCATCCTTAACTTCCCTCAGCGTGGGAGTTGGTTCGTTCCCGTCCTCTGCTGCACCAACATAGTAATTTCCTTCACTACTGCCTTGATCCCCCGTGCCTACATTGTCTTCTCCATTCAGGTGCTCGTCGAAGTGCTGCTTCCATCTTTCGATCACCTCACGTTTGTCCGTCAGGAGGCTCCCGTTCTTTGACAATTTCTGGTAAATAGGCCGGAGTCCGTGGCATAGTGGTCACCCGCTCGCTTCATAAGCGGATGATCATGGGTTCGAAACCAGCCCCGGCACTTCGTCAGTTGCTTTTCCTCCACAGAGCAACTGGCACTTGATCCTTTTCTGACCTCTCATTGCTCTAACGGGCCAGGATAAATGGATATCGGCGAAATGGCAACCCATAATGAACCCCCAATCGGACTGGAAAAGGAACAACAGCCACACATCAACATCCTCGTGCTAATCATTCTACCATAGACAGAGTAGAGAAGTGAAAGCAGCACAGAGGCAACCCGTTCGATATAGTAGACTAGAATACATTTAGGCGCTATACAAACTGTAAAGGCAGTTGTCAGTTGTAATCGCTCTCATAGTGCCCCTGTGCAGGCCAGTGCACAGAAAAGGCGACTAGGGAGAGGTTTTTCCTAATTTCGACAAAGGGCGGAGGGTTGTTTTGTGTATGGAACATTAGCATTAGGAGGGGTTTAAATTCCAAAACCCTTGCAGAAGGCTTGTTCCAGTGGACCAAAGAGCTGTAAATTTGGTTAAGTGGTTAAGAATAAACATTTCTTGTATATTTCTTCAATACCTAATCAAAACAGATTTTTTTCTTGTGTTACACGTAGTTTTGTAATGATCTATATCGCTTATTCACACGTACCATTGAAGGATTCTCCTCCTTCAAAGCCACCCGTATCATATCAGCATTTGAACAGAGAGAACAGAGAAAAACTTCCCCAAAGCAGTTTTCCACACACGTACATACACTGCACACTGCACATACAGCATACGAATATGTGTGTACATTTACTGCACTATTTGTTGAGCACTTTGCCGAAGGAGGCGCCCAACTTTAATGCATCTCCTTATTTGTGACCGACGCGCAGAGGCAGATGCACTAACTGGAGGGAGGTACTACACCCAGCTTGAACTTTGTCAGAATGTTAGGAAACAATAGCGCTTTTGGGTAAAATATTCTTTTTGTGTGAGAAATTGCAACTGCCGAAACTTGCCAAGCGTTGAATACATTCGTTAGTACATATATTTGGGGTCCTGTTTTGGGCTTGAAACTGGGGATAAAACAAAGGAGATGAAGTATTTGTATGTTTGCAATAAAAGTTTTCGGTAAAATATAGCCGGCTAAAGTTACGTCTTTCAGCGGGCTCGTTGTTTTGGTTGCCTTTAAGTTGGGTTCTGGGACTTTTCTTTAGCAGTAAACTGTGATTGAATACAAATTTGGAGATTCAGAACAAAATCATTGTAATTCAGACATTCATATGCACATGCATTGGGGAGTAAAGTACGCTCACGAATTTATTAGGCATGTCTCGATTTTTTTCTATTATAAAAATCTTAGAGTTGAAAATGAATATAGAAGACATTTTAGGAAAAGCTTTGTTGGAGTTTTTGAGCAATTCCGTGAAAAGATGAAATATGAAAGTCTCGATGATCATCAAGCTCAATCTCTATGGATAATAGCCTGGTACACTTTATATTTATATGGGAAAATACAAACAATGGAAAAACTCAAGTTCCTGTATACTTTTTGAGTTCCACTTTGGTCCCATATCAACTGTGCAAAATTTCAGATCGATCGGAAAAACTATATTTTAGCGCCCGCCATTCTTAGTTTTTCATACGATTTACTATGGGGAAATTTTACTCCTGCAAAGAAAAATCACTAGGAGTCACCCCTAGATCCCTAAAAATAGGTCGACGAATGATTTCTGTAGAAAACTTCACTAGGAATCAGACCTCTGAAGACAGCAAATCGATGCGACGTTCGTGGAAAAAGTTATTAGGCCTCACCCTATCGATAAAATAACGAGATTTTATTATTTATTGTTATTCCTTACATGTTAAACAGCGTTTGCATGCCATTCGGTTTTCAGTCAATAACTTTTTTCACATGCCTCAGATCGCTTTGCGGTCTTCGGAGGGTTGGTTCCTCGTAAAATTTCCAAAAGAAAACATTCATCGGTTTATTTTTAGGGGTTACGGGGCAACCTGTGGCAATTTTTCTTTGAAAAAGTGATTTTCCCCATACTAAATTGTATGAAAACTTAAAATGGCTGGCGCTAAAATATAGTTTCTCCGATCGATCTGAAATTTTGCACAGTTGATATGGGACCAAAATGGAACTCAAAAAATATACAAAGTAAAAAGTCTTTTTGTGTCCCACGCTAATGGATAACCATTGTTTTGTTTGTGTGATATTTGAATTTAACCCTAGTAGGATGTTAGGGTCGGTCAGTATGACCCAGACAGGCTCGCTGAACGTGCGCTATCGAGGTCTGTCCCAAGTAACAATTCAATTGCTGATTAGTTATGTTTGATTTTTATTAGGGTTTTATTACAGCAATAATTAAAACTCGCAGTTTTATGACTGTTTTTATGAAAACCATCGATAAAATGTTCTATAGTATACTTGAAGATATCCATAAAGACAGATTTTAAGAGTAAACAAAACTTTTCGATTTGTAAACCTTCTGGCAATCATTATTACCACAATAAAACTGTTAAAACTCTCAACAGATGGCGATCCGTTCGATTAGTAACGACATCTGTTGGTGGGAAAGCAGAACTACGACATTTCTAGGTTTATTGCGGTCATCATAAAAGTAAACTAGCTTTCGTTTTATTTTCGGTGATTATGGTTGTCGCCATATTGAAGAACTAGCTAACGTGAATTGAAAATAGTTAATTTTGCTCAAATAAGCAATGAATTGATAGTTTGCCACCATTTCCATAACATGCTCACATAAATAAACTCTCTCTGCTGAGGTTTTTTATGATTCGAGATAGTTTTACAAAATAACATACATAACATACATTTATTTGTTCCACATCATTAAGACAAGACATAATCAACAATAGTACGCCACAATACTCGGTTTGTGGCTGCCGCTCTCCATCCTCGGTCACGCCCAATGCTCGCCAAGTCACGCTCCACCTGGTCCGCCCATCGTGCTCTCTGCGCTCCACGCCTTCTTGTGCCAACCGGATCCGTTGCAAACACCAACTTTGCAGGGTTGTTGTCCGGCATTCTTGCAACATGCCCTGCCCACCGTATCCTTCCGGCTTTGGCCACCTTCTGGATGCTGGGTTCGCCGTAAAGTGCAGCGAGCTCGTGGTTCATCCTTCTCCGCCACACACCGTTCTCCTGCACACCGCCGAAGATCGTTCTTAGCACGCGTCGCTCGAAAACTCCGAGTGCTTGTAGGTCCTCCTCGAGCATGGTCCATGTCTCGTGCCCGTAGAGGATTACCGGTCTTATTAACGTTTTGTACATGGTGCATTTGGTGCGTGGGTGAATCTTTTTCGACCGCAGTTTCTTCTGGAGCCCATAGTAGGCCCGACTTCCGCTGATGATGCGCCTCCGAATTTCACGGCTCACGTTGTTGTCAGCCGTCAGTAAGGATCCGAGGTAGACGAATTCCTCCACCACCTCGAAAGTATCCCCGTCTATCGTAACATTACTACCCAGACAGATCCGGTCGTGTTCGGTTCCGCCTACCAGCATGTACTTTGTTTTTGAGGCATTCACCACCAGTCCGACCTTTGCTGCTTCGCGTTTCAGGCGGGTGTACAGTTCTGCCACCGTTCCAAATGTTCTAGCGATAATGTCCATGTCGTCCGCAAAGCACACAAATTGACCGGATTTTGTGAAAATCGTTCCCCGGCTGTTGAGCCCGGCTCGTCGCATCACACCTTCCAGCGCGATGTTGAAGAGTAGACATGAGAGTTCGTCACCTTGTCGCAGTCCCCGGCGAGATACGAATGAACTGGATAGTTCACCCGAAACCCTTACGCAGTTTTGCACACCGTCCATCGTTGCTTTAATCAGTCTAGTCAGCTTCCCAGGAAAGCCGTTTTCGTCCATGATTCTCCATAGCTCTGCGCGGTCGATACTATCGTATGCCGCTTTGAAGTCGATGAACAGGTGGTGCGTTGGGACCTGGTATTCACGGCATTTCTGGAGGATTTGCCGTACGGTAAAGATCTGGTTCGTTGTCGACCGGCCGTCGATGAAGCCGGCTTGATAACTTCCCACGAACTCATTTGTTTTAGGTGACAGACGACGGAAGATGATCTTGGATAGCACTTTGTAGGCAGCATTCAAAATAGTGATCGCCCTGAAGTTCTCACATTCCAAATGGTCGCCTTTCTTGTGAATGGGGCAGATTACCCCTTCCTTCCACTCCTCCTGTAGCTGTTCGGTTTCCCAGATCCTGACTATCAGCCGATGCAGACAGGTGGCCAACTTTTCTGGGCCCATCTTGATGAGTTCAGCTGCGATACCATCCTTACCAGCTGCTTTGTTGGTTTTGAGCTGGTGAATGGCATCCTTAACTTCCCTCAGCGTTGGAGTTGGTTCATTTCCGTCCTCTGCTGCATTGGCGTCGTCATTTCCTCCGTTGCCGTGGGCTCCCGTGCCTACGCTCTCCACGCCGTTCAGGTGCTGATCGAAGTGCTGCTTCCACCTTTCGATCACCTCACGTCCGTCCGTCAAGAGGCCTCCGTCTTTATCCCTGCATATTTCGGCTCGCGGCACGAAGCCGTTGCGGGATGCGTTGAGTTTCTGATAGAACTTCCGTGTTTCTTGGGAACGGCACAGCAGTTCCATTTCTTCACACTCCGCTTCTTCCAGGCGGCGCTTTTTCTCCCGAAAGAGGCGGGTCTGCTGTTTCCGCTTCTGTTTGTAACGTTCCACGTTCTGTCGAGTCCCTTGCTGCAGCATTACCGCCCTCGCTGCGTTCTTCTCCTCCAAAACCGTTCTGCACTCTTCGTCGAACCATTCGTTTCGTCGATTCCGTTCCACGTACCCGATGGTGCTCTCGGCTGCGTCGTTGATGGCTGCTTTCACTGTACTCCAGCAGTCCTCTAGAGGGGCCTCATCGAGCTCGCCCTCGTCTGGCAACGCGGCTTCGAGATTCTGCGCGTATGCTGAGGCGACATCCGGTTGCTTCAGTCGCTCTAGGTTGTACCGTGGCGGTCGCCGGTACCGTACATTGTTGATGACGGAGAGTTTTGGACGCAGTTTGACCATCACCAGATAGTGGTCGGAGTCGATGTTGGCGCCACGATAGGTCCTGACGTCGATAATGTCGGAGAAGTGCCATCCGTCAATCAGAACGTGGTCGATTTGAGATTCCGTCTGCTGTGGTGATCTCCAGGTGTAACGATAAGGGAGGCTGTGTTGGAAAAAGGTGCTACGTATGGCCATATTTTTGGAGGCGGCGAAATCAATGAGTCGTAGGCCGTTTTCGTTCGTTTGCTGGTGGGCGCTAAACTTACCAATCGTCGGTCTGAATTCCTCCTCCTGGCCTACCTGAGCGTTTAAATCTCCTATGATGATCTTGACGTCGTGGCTTGGGCAGCGGTCGTACTCGCGTTCGAGCTGCGCGTAAAATGCGTCCTTGTCATCATCAGTACTTCCGGAGTGTGGGCTGTGCACGTTTATTATGCTGAAGTTGAAGAATCGGCCCTTGATCCTCAACCTGCACATTCTTTCGTCGATCGGCCACCAACCGATCACGCGCCTCTGCATATCACCCATCACGATGAAAGCTGTTCCCAGCTCGCGTGTGTTGCCGCAGCTCTGGTAGATGGTATGATTACCTCTAAACGTTCGCACCATGGATCCTGTCCAACACACCTCCTGCAGCGCTACGATGCCGAACCCGCGGTCCTTCAGTAGATCGGCGAGTATGCGGGTGCTCCCAATGAAGTTGAGAGATCGGCAGTTCCACGTACCGAGTTTCCAATCGCAAGTCCTTTTTGTTCGCTGGGGTCGTTGCCGTTGGTCTCGGTTCGTATTATTCTGTTGCTGATTTTCCGTTACAATGGTTTTTTTTACAGCTGGCTCGTAGGGCCTGACACCAACCCCCTACTTTCCGGAGGACCATAGTGCACAGTTGAGCTTAGAGTCCTTCCCTGGCACTCGGACGTAGATCAGCCGCCCCTAACATGGGGATCAGACGCTGTTGTGAGCCGCTCCTCCTGGAGAACAGACGCTCAGGTTTGCCGAAGCAAACCCCCCCTTCCCTGTCAGCCTACGACCAAAGGTCCCACCGGGGTTGGTTACCCGATCTTCCCTAAGGTTGCTCATAGTTTCCGGCCGGTACCGCGTGGAGGTAGGGATAGGAGTTGCTGGGCAGAGGCTAGTGGATCACAATGGGATCTGAATTGCGCAGCATACCCAGCCTTTACCGTGCCTTTTACAAAATAAACAAATTGATTTATTTCATTCCAAGATGATAATATTCACTATTTTTGAAGCGCATTAATTTTATGATTCTGCCACCCCAATATTCACGGTGAAATTGAATGCGCATAAGCCTACCAACACAATAACAACTAAAATATTACTATGAAATGACCGCTTCTACTTACGAATGATGTATCGTCCTGAACTTTTCGTGCTATCGAAGAAGCTTCTCTGCATCTTGAGCTGTCATAGTTTTTGTTAAAAAAAACAACAATCGAGAATTTTTTCTACTACACACCAAAAAAATCTCAATTTTAAGAATGACTTAAACAAAGAACAGACGTAATCTGCCATGCCATAAACTAAATATGGATTTAATTTTGAGTTACTTTGGTTGCGATTGTGACAACGCACACAGTTAAATGAATATTGTGTCATTATGAGCAGAATGCGCTTATTTCGAAGCATTGGCATGCAACATTCTTTGTTATGTGACTGAAATTTACACGATCAACGGCACAATCACGGTGCACGCGCTGACGAAACGTCAAACGAGTTCATCAACTTGTGTGTGACTCGCGAGCGGTCTTGTATTTACATTAGGGGGATTCACTTAACAGCGTAAAATGATTAAACTGATTAAACGTCGCGATCACCAAGGCAATCTTTGATTATTTCATTCGCAAAATCATGAAACATTCCAAATAAGCATAAAATCATGGCTTACGCAGCATTTTAATCTGTTTAGTGAGTACCCCTATTGATTTTTTAGTGAAAATTGTGCCAATTTGTGCGTTTAAAGCTATCGACGACCAAAGACTGCTATTGTGCATCGTAGAAAACAGCCAGTGGCAACCAGGCATCGACAGATTTGGAGAAATTTCAAGTGTTTTCCGATTTCCTGAACCAAAAATGAGATTCATCACCAGCTGCTGCTCTTATGCAAAATAGTGCATGTGATAACAAATAAATTGATATGTTTTTAAAACCAACAAAATCATGTTTTGTCATTTTAACAGTTAATAAAGAAACTGGGTGGGGATTCTGCGCGGGTGAAATACTTATTTGAAGTAAGCGTCAAAAATATCGGCTTCAAGTTTGAGGTTATGTCAACGAGAAAAGCGTTGCTGTAAAATTACAGCATTGCATAGTTTTCGCCTCGTGTAAAAATAAAGTCTCACTTATTTTTGTGTCATTTTGCTCGCTGCTATATGTCGGCGATAAATGACACAATATTACAAGCTTTTTACGAAGTGTGTGTGTATATCGTTTGGCAGGCAATAAGATACTCTACAACCAAAGAAGCCTAGGATTTTTTTTACGAAAAGCTTCTACACCGACCAGGAATCGAACCCACCAGTCACCACACTCAGCCAGGTCTTCATGAATACCCACGTGTTTACGGTCTCGGCTGTTTGTTTTTTATATATACCTATAATCCGTGTTGTTCATGACAGAAAAAGTGTGCCTGTGCTAAGTCCCACATTTTTCATACACCAAATGAAGGGTTATTTTCTTATCTTCTTCAACCAAAAGCATGCTACATCAGCCAGACGAAAGTTCAAGTATAAGCAAAGACAAATACGGTATCAAAAATTTAATTTAATTTCCAAGCCATCAAAGAGGTATACTATTACTTAATTCACTTCCATAAAGCATGATCCTCTCGGTCGTTTGTCGTCTTCATCGTCGTCATCATCATCGTCACCGATCTCTCAGTGTCGCCTCAGCAGTTTGTCGTGTTCTACACCGGTCTGGCACACACACGTTCCCCACCTTACCTTGGCCCTCCGCGTGGAAGGTTATTTGTGCACTTGGCAGCAGAATCAACAGTGCTCCTTCAACCGAAGAGGAACGCTCTGCTGGTGGATGCTTCTGATGCTCGTAAGAGCATCACAAAAGAACCATCATCTTCGTCGTCGTCGTCGTTGTCATCCTCTCGAAAAATACACGCCCCCTCATTCCACGCTACGCAATCTCGGGGAATGTGTGCAAATATTCACACAGATGACACACAGTAAAAAGCGATAAAACAACGAGGAGGCGAGCGAATGAGCAGAAATTAAACGACTCTTAGCAATTGTTTACCTTACTTTCTCTTCCCTGCGTTGCCCTTACCTTACGCAGAGAAAAAAGGTGCTCTTGAGTCGATTTTCTACCCTCCAGCCACCAAAACTTCATTTTATTCTCTTTACGCTTTAATCTTTTGAAATTCCAAATTTATACGCATCAGAGACATCATAAAACTGGGAAATTGTGTAAAACAGAGACTGCCACATAGCACATATGCTTTTTTATATTTTACTCAGGATTGTTCCTCAATACTGTGCATATGGGTTATTAATGTGATAAATGGTGAAGGATATTTTCTTGAGAATCTCAAATGACAAAATCACTGCAGATTTTTCCACTAAACTTACAAGAAATTGTCATTTAAATTTATCGGACATTCAAGTACGAGTACGGCTTGAACAAGTTTTGGAAGGTGATTCATTTTAATAAGCGATTATGTGTATTTTGGTTTTCTTTCTTATTTTTGTACATCCCTACAGTTTTTTTTTTAATTTTTCCGGGTACCCTACCCAACTAACATTTTCAGCGCTATAAGCTTCAGCCATTTGCTTTCTGTTGTAGAACAATCGAGTTGAAGCAGTCAACGCTGAATAAAAGGGAAGCTTGTCAAATATAAACCATAAGCTAATACACGGCTGCAATACAAGCACCATACAGCTACAAAACTCTGTTTCCAAAAATCAATCACTTGTCACTTGGTTTGCCTTTACTGCACTCTATTCCAACTCCTTGAGATTTCCCGGAAGATGTGAAATTTTGAACAAATTGAATAGGAGTCCTCAGTAATAAAACAGCTGCTTACAGTACAATTCGTAATACTGTCAAATCCATAAACCAGCAGCGCTTTGAAGGCCGTTTTGCGATATCATGTGTTAGTATCTTTATTCATGTAATCGGCAAAAAAATGTTTGACAACAACTTATGCTATAAACCAACCGCAGTTTTCAAAAGAAAGAAAACGTAGGAACTCCGCAGGCATTTTCTCTCAGAACAACTTCTTTGATTACTCCAATTTATCCAAATGGCATTTCCTCAGCATACAACCAAGGCCTCCGACTATTTTCTCATACATGGTGGTATTTGAGATTTGTTTTAGAGGGATCGGAAGCTCAAGGCGCTTTAAGAAGCTTAAGGAAAGTTTCAGATGGGTTTGGGAACATCTAGAATCATACCAGAAACCCCTTGAAACACCCTCAAATTGCCATGGAACCCCTGTGACTCTCCGTAACGCCCCTGACATGCACTAGAAATCTCTTGAAATCCCCTGAAACATGAGACCTCCCTAAGACTCCTTATAACGTCCCTGAAATCTCCTTTAGCCCCTGAAATGCCTCTGAGACCTCATGGGACCTCCAAGAAATCTTCTGAGAACCCTTAGATGGATAGATGCCAAAAGGTCGAAAAGACAAAAATTCGAAGAGACAATACGCCGAAAGGACAAATGTCCTCACGCATTCACTGAAACATCACTTAGGCCCACATCCTGAGATTGCCCACATCCTGGAACAACATCCCTTGAGACACCCTGAAATGTATCTGACATTTTCCAACATACTCGACGATCAATCGAGAGGGTATAACAGACACCGAGAGTCCAAGATTTCATCAGAAACTAAAAAAAGTACTACTTTTTGATGGTTTTTAATTTTTACTGGTACATATTGATTTTTCTTAAACATGTGTGAAAATGTATAAATTTTCATAAATTCTTCAGCAGCAATGAATAAATTTTTCAAACAATTCATTGTAAATAACATCAAATTTTAAGCTTTCTGGAGAAATCTGTATCACATTTTCAAAATCTGTATTTTTCTGTACTCTGTATCTTGTCTGTATAGAAGGTCAATAATCTGTATAATACAGAAAAATCTGTATATCTGGCATGTCTGCACCCAACTAACATTTTTGCTGTATAATCGATTGAGAAAGCATTCTTTCAATAGCGTTTGCTTCATAAGCCGTAATGCAGCTGCTTTTGTTAGTAGGGTATTTTTATCTCATATCTCTCATTTCTCAGCTCTCATTTCTCATCTCCCATCTTTAATTTCTTAACTCTAATATCTCATCATCATCATCATCATCTTTCATCTCTCATCTATAATCCCTCATCTCTCAGCTAATTTCTAATTTCCTTTCTCATCTCTAATTTCCAAATTCGCATCCCTCAGCTCTCATCTCTCATCTCCTATCTCTCATCTCCAATATTTGATTTCCTTTCTGTAATCTCTCATCTCTCATCACTCAACTCTTATCTCTCACCTCTCAACTCTCATCTCATATTCCATCGCTCTATTTTTAATTCCCATCTCTCATTTCTCATCTCCCATCTCTTTTGTCTAACCTCTTATCTTTCATATCTTATCTCTCCTCTATCATCTTTCATCTCGCATCTCTCATATCTCGCCTCTCATCACTCATCTCTCATCATTTATCTCTCATTTCTGAATTCGCATCTCTCTCTCTCTCATCTCTCATCTCTCATCTTTAATATCTGATTTTTCATCTCTTATCTCTCATTTCCCATCGCTCAACCTCTAATATATGATTTTTCATCTCTCATCCCTCATCTCTCATCTCACATCTCCCATCTCTCTTGTCTCACCTCTCATCTTTCATCTCGCATATCTCATAGCTCATCTCTCTTCTCTCATTTCACATCTCTCAACTCTCATCTCTCATTTCTAAATTCACAACCCTCATCTCTCATCTCTAATGTCTTGTTTCCAATGAGCCATTTTACGAAGTGACAACAATGTTGATGATGATATTGATTTTCACGGGTAATTGGACGCTACCTCCGGTCAAAATTCATTCATAAAATCGGCTCGTAAAATGGACTATTGTGCGTTTAGCACTAAATTGATTTCCGAAAAAACTTCATTGACTTCCGCTGCCTTTCCTATGCGTTAAACATAACGTCGGAAGTAGTGCGCTGTACAGTAAATCTGGTTTGCTATACAGCGCACTACTTCCGACGTAATGTTTAACGCATAGGAAAGGCAGCGGAAGTCAATGAAGTTTTTTCGGAAATCAATTTAGTGCTAAACGCACAATATCTCCAGTGTTACGGAATGTCATGTAGATCGAGGTATTGAGGTTCATGTCTCTCGTTTGGCGTGGTCATCGTTGACTTCGTTGACTACGATGTTTTGAATTTAATCTTTAACGGGCGTTGCGGTGCTAAAGGATTGACTGGCATACAATCAACATACAATTCAATTGCATCTAGAGTTTGTTTTCAAATTAGCAGCAACCGCAATGGAAGCAAAATGCTGATGATTTGACAAAACATTGCCAATGATTGCACCCACCTGATCAAGCAAACCCCACGTCAAAGTCCGCTGCTTGACGTATTCCATGATGTTATGCGAAGAGCAACCAACGGTTGGTTCAACACTCCCACAAACAACCAAGTACAGCAGCACAGAATGTAGGAATACCCCCTGGCTCCCAAACCCACGATTCGCGAGACACGACGCGACGCGGCGCTGGGAGCTCTTTGGTGAAATCTTCAGAAAACTTCGAATCGAAGCTAATTCCAAATTCAAGCCACATTTCAGCTAAGGAAAAGAAAAATACATGCTTCGCCGGAAGCACAAACTTCTTGTTCCATCCCCAACCGCCACCCACACCGCGGTATACCACGCTTGTCGCGAATCAGCCCAAAGATGCGGTTTTCTTCCGAAGATGCTTTGGAAAACGACTTGCGGCAAATCGTGTGGCGTGGGTGTGTCTCTTCTTTCGATGGCGCGCAATTGATGGGCGTTCGAATTTATGACGTGCGAAAAATGTGCGCCCGGGTGGCTGACTCTGAATCTCTGATTGACGACTTTGATTGGAAGCGGCCTACATATTTTGTTTTAGAAAAAGAAAAAAGGGGTTACATTTTTTTGGTTACATACCTAATAGTTTTATGCGGATAGGATTTTTGACCCCATTCCCGGCACTACAGGTAAACAAAATTGTGCATTACCTAAATTTAGAATGAATCAACCGTTTTCGTCCACTTCTTCCATCTGAATCAGATACCTTATTGCGTGAACTTGTTGCTAACAGTGATTGTTGTGAAGATTTTCTGTCGGAAAGTTGATTTTGAACTAGTTGACTGCCCCTAGTCCAGCGCCAATTCCCGGCACCAGTGTCGAACTTCCAGCAAAATAAAATGGGAAATCACTTCGGCATCCATCTTTGTGTTGACGAAGTGCACTCGTCTGTGCGTAATCGTTATTTTCACGCTAGTTTGAGAATACCCATTAATGAGTACTTTAGTACCCATTTCGAACTAAAGTGGCTCAACCCATTTAATGGGTATTTGCCGTTTACCCATTAATGGGTATTCATCTCGAACTTCAAAAAATGGGTATTTTTAACTCTTGATGTTTTCATATAAAATGGGTAAAAATGACCCATTACTTCGGGAACGATTTTGCAGTTTGAGGTTAGGATTATCAAAATGATGTTAGAAGAAAATGACAATAATAAGATTTAAAAGACTATCTGTAAAAATGATTGTATATTTCTATAGCAGTATAAAATATCGTATTTATTATTTTTCCGCATCCACTGCTGTTCTCCAAGAACTGTTCCGGCCAATTTCCTTGTTGGTTTCTGTACATTCATACTGTTTGCAAATTGCCGCAACTTCTCTCGAAGAACTCATGACTGCAGTCATCTGCAATGAAAAACGAGTTTTACTAAAAACAACTTACTAAAAGGTTCATCGATACTACTTACGGGTTATTGGGATGCTTGCTGCTGCTTCCTGTCGATACGTAGATATTTTTTTTTGGCTAAAATATAAACGACTCATAAGAAAGTGATCATTCTTCATAAATAATTCCGAAAGTGCCAGTGAAGAAACAGGGGTGTAAGCAGTCATAAATTACAAAAGTTCCATAAACAAATAAAAAAATGCATAAATAAATCAAAAGTTTCCATAAATAATTGATTTTTGAGCAATTAAAAAAGTCAAAAATGCAATGAATAAATTAACTGTTGCAATAAAAAAAGTCATTTTTCCCACCAAATAACTTCGAATTTTCCATAAATAAATCCGGTTTTTCCATAATAAATTAGAAAATTCACAATAAAAAAATATCGAAAAAGCAATAAATAATTTAAAAAGTGCAATGAATGAAAATATAAATTATCAATAAATGTCAAAAAACGAGCAATAAACGTAAATGCATTTTGAGCCAAAAAAAAAATACATAGACCATGCGGCGAAGCCGCATAGAGGATTGAGGAACTGAGGCGGCAGAAGGCCGCCGAAGTTTCCGATATCCGATGGACCGCAACTGCATCGATTCGGTTCTAGGCAAACCACAGATCCAAGAATTTGCCCGGTATAATGCAAACATAGATGTTATCCCTTTTTTAGGTCCGACGAGCGATAGCGAGTTCGGACAGCAAGCAATTGCTCGGTAAATTGCAATCATAGTTAGGCAGGCTTTTCAGTCGTTACAGTCATATAAGTGCGATTCAGCATTTCACTGCCTCATACTTTCCTGCATTTGTTTTTCATGGGTAATTTAGTCATTTTTTATTGCATTTTTTGAATTTTTTATTGCTTTTTCGATATTTTTTCATTGTGAATTTTGTAATTTATTATAGAAAAATCGGATTTATTTATGGAAAATTCGAAATTATTTGGTGGGAAAAATGGCTTTTTTTATTGCAACAATTGATTTATTCATTGCATTTTTGACTTTTTTAATTGCTCCAAAATCAATTATTTATGGAAACTTTTGATTTATTTATGCACTTTTTTATTTGTTTATGGAACTTTTGTAATTTATGACTGCTTACACCCCTGTTTCTTCACTGGGACTTTTCGAATTATTTATGGGAAATTTTGTATTTATTATGGAACGTTTAATTGTCTGCCATTTTTTTTTATCAAATTTGATATCCAGCGAGAGCCACAAAAATACTAAGTTAAAACAAATATGGCGGTCATGAAATTTTCACAACTAATATGCGTACTATTTACGCATAATTGAATTCAGAAGGCAAACTTCATAATGGGGCTTAAATACCCATTATTTGTTTTCAGAAAAATACTCTTTTTCTGACAGCTCAGTACTGAATCAAAAAATGGGTACTTAAGCCCCATTTATTGGGTATTCTCAAACTAGCGTGTTGAGCAGTTGTGCGGTTTCAGAGTGAACGTGTAGCTGTGGACTGTGTGTGTGACTGTGGATCCCGTTGCGGAGATATTGTGGGAGATGATTCCCTACGGAAGTGCGTTTGGAAAATATGCGGCAAGTGATATTATGGATTTACCGGCTATTTCTATTTTACCGGCTACTTAAGTAGCCGTTACAAAGTAGACGTTTTCATATAAAAATCAACTTGATTGTCAAAAACTGAACGTCGCTGAGTAGCTAGTGGCAACGAGGAATAGCGCAGACAATAAAACTATTTAAATACATTTTTAAGTTACTCTTTTTATAAAACGGCTACTTTGGAGCCCATACTGAAACGACCAGTAGAATACAAGTAGCCGATAAATCCACAATACTTTGATTTGTTTTGCTGTGAGGTGCCGGGAATTGACGCGGGTGCCCAAGTAGCTTAAGTGGCTCACATTGAACTAGAAACGTCACACAAACTGAGATTTTTGAGTGTGAATATTGCGTAACTCACTGCCCAACTAACAATCACTCATTTAACAGGCACCATTATGACGAATTTATTCAGCATAATGTTGAATAACATTTGAATTATTTTCACGTACAACCTTTGTTCGGGTTTTGTTTACACAAATTTGGAGAAGTTATAAAGCATCATGTTGTGCACCAACTTAATTTTTTGTTGTTCAAAGCGTTTTACAAATGTACAGGAAAGTTGTTATTCAGCTTTGGCAAAAATGATAGAAAATAAATAAAATGCAAAAATGTTGAACTCTCACGAGAGTAATTATTTGCTCTCATGTTGAGAACACCTATTATGAAATGAGAATTACATATAAAATTACCTAAATCCGGATTAGAACTCGAGACCTGTCGATTGCCAGCCGCATGCCTTCCTATCTGCGCCATCCTAGAGATGGTGAGATGCAGCACCCAAAGCAAAACATAATCTTCCCATGACTCAATAATGATCACTCCTGAACTTGTGTTCAGCAGTGGTGAATTAGCACAGCACGTGGTAATCAACTGAACAACGCCTTATACTCAACAGCTGTTCAGCCCAAAACACGTGTTTTCCATTCTGATTCCGCTGTCAGTATTTTTATCGCACGGTGAGAAAACTTGTATCGAATGCGGCCAAAAAGTGTTGGTTCTTATTGAAGATATTGTTTCCAGACGTACTAATTGCGATATGAATATGTTTTTATTTTTATTATTAAATATCGATCTTTAAAAATGTATGACAATATGTGGTGCGGTGTGGTCTTGGACATGGTGCATTCACAGCATCTGTTCAGGTAATCTACTCATGCTTAGTCGAAGGTCCGTTAAGCAATTTTTTTATATATGCTTTTGTCATGGAATCTTGATGTTGTGTTGAAGAAATTGTGCATAAGGATGTTTAGGGATACTTGAAATGTGTCGACTTCTGAATGTTGTTTGGTTGTCTAGGTGACTGTGGGAACAATATTCAGTTAACAGACAGCATTGAAATGTCAAATGCATCGATCCAAGCGTCTCGTAAAATCGAACTGCTGCGGAAGATAAAACATATAATAATCAAGGTACAAGATATCTTTTACAGACTAATAATAATAAAGAAATGTCTCATTTTTACGTTCATTACGTCTCTTGGCACTCAATGTTAAGGTTAAACTACATATATAATTCTATTCTGTTTTATTTTATGTGATTCGTTTAAAATAATGGTTTTTTAATAACTTGGTTGTCTAAACAGTTTTAGCCATGATTTATCCCATAATCCGAACAAAGTTCCGAGTCAAACTATGACGGGCTGAAGGTGTTTATTTGACAAGTGAAAGGCACATTGTTCAGGAGCATATGCTTATTGATACATCAGCTTAATAAGATGCAGACAAATGTTTTGTTAAACTCTTTTGTTAAGGAATCAATGCTTGTCGAATAAATTTCTTGTTAAACTTTTGAAAAGTGCTTTAATTTATCATTGTTGATACCGATGAGGAAAGTCGAACATCGACTACATTCTCAATTGAAAAATCATTTAAACAGTAATGTGTAGAGCATAATTTTAGTTCAGCTATCATTACCATTATTAAGCAACAATTCAGCAAGCTTGCTTGTTTGTGACTTGCAATTGTTAGTTGGGTGGATCAATCCGTTCCCCGTCATCTTAGCAAACTACAGTAGAACCACACGAAGAAGGCGACTTGCTCCGACAAAACTCCTAAATGAGGCAGCTTCAAACTAACACCATCGTCATGGTACTGGCTGTCACTGCTGCTTGCTAGGGGACGGACACACACGGGGAATAACAGTAAACTATATTCACACCCCAAAAATTCATTTCATCATATCGAAATTCAATCACCTACAGCTCAATTTAGAAGCTGAATCTGAGAATATGGTATATGAAAAACTTGTGCGGCTAGACCAGTTCTGCAAGAAAGTCACGCAAAAATCGATATTTTTCGAATATTTAAGGTAAATGTCACGGACTACCTTCGAAAAATGCCAATGATATTCACGGTGAATATCATTTGGCATTTTATTTATTTATTTATTTATTTATTTATTTATTTCTTGGTCTTCGATAAACATCGTACAGACTGTTTCTCAACCTATATTCTTAATCCTACTTACAAACATATTCTTACTTACATCAAAGTCAAACAGATATTGCGCGCAAACCCCAAAATTTTATTCCCACCTTTGGGTTTCCGCGCCGAAGACCCAGCGCCAGATTCGGCGGCACAGAGACATGACAACATTCGCCGGAGAGTTGGTAATCCTGATATTTGACGGCGGTCATTCGTTAGTTGTGAGAGTGGATTGTTTTCATGCAAATAGAGCATTTCGCTGAAAATGCACGTGTATTAAGTAAATATTGACCGTTTTCTTGCTGTGTTAGTGTGGAACTTGGCGGTTTGCTGTATCGCAGAAGCCGTCGCTAAAAGAAAACGTCATGAAATTCAACGAAGCATCGAAAATTTTCTGTGAAAAAAGCAATAAAAAACTGAATTAAATGCACGAATACAAACATTAAAAGGACTGTAGAACCCATAATCCGTCCTGTGAACTGGAAGAAAAAGCGCATCATAACTTCGAAGGATTCGTGGTGGAACGTGGACATTTATGTTTTGAAGTAGTGCAGAGCAATCTATGCGATTCGTGAGTAAATCAAATATAAACACACGCTGCAATTTGATACGTCTATTAGCAAGCGTTTCCAGGTCGATCAATTGACAACGTGAGATGTATGGTGGCAAATCTTCTAGATTCGTCCTCGGAAGCTGCCGAAGGGCAAATTTGATGAAAAACCTCTGTATCCGCTCCAGTTTCAGAATTTGCGTAGCATGATGAGGTGCCCAGACTGGTGCGGCATATTCAAGTATGCTACGAACCAGACTGCAGTAGAGAGCCTTTAAAGCGTAGATGTCAGTGATGAATGTTGCGTGGCGACGAATAAAACCTAGCACTGACCGTGCCTTGGCTGCTGTCAGCTCGACGTGCTCATTGAACCTCAACTGACTGTCCATAATCACTCCTAGGTCGCGAATGGAATCAACCCGTTCGAGTAAATCAGTGCCAATTTTGTAGGAGTATCGAATTGGCGATTGACTGCGGGTAAAGGTGATCACTTTGCATTTTGTTATGTTAACACGCATCCCGTTTTCGTCACACCAGAGAACCTCATGACCAATTTGAACGAATGCTCTACGATTAGTGAGATACGACTTCAGCCAGATGACAATCCAACTCGGGAAACCCAGTTGTGTTAGTTTTTCGATTATACGACTATGCGGAACCAAATCGAAGGCTTTCGAAAAATCTACGTACACTGAGTCTACTTGGGTTCGGGATTCCATTGCAGGAAAGAGCGTGTTGACGTAAACCATCAAATTTGAGGTTGTGGAGCGGTGTTCAACAAATCCGTGCTGAAATTCGTTGATGATTGGTTTCGCAGCATTGTACAAGACACGATGGACAGCGGTTTCGAAGACTTTTCCGAGGCAGCACAGTATCGAAATTCCACGATAATTTACTACGTTGTTAATAGCTCCTGCTTTGTGGATCGGTATCATTCTGGCGGTTTTCGACATGGTCGGAAATGTGCCTTCAGCAAGGGAACGATTGAACATTATAGTTATTGGATTAACCAACTCGATAGCGCAACTTTTGATTACTGAAGGTGGCAGTCCGTCAACACCAGAACCTTTTGAGGCATCAAGGCCTTGCAAAAGCACTAATACTTCTCTGGTGGAAAATCGGAAATTCGGCAAATTCATGTCATACGATGGGAGAGCCGTGGATCTGTTACTGGTGAGAGAGGTGGTAGAATAGACGCTTCTGAAGAAATCGGCAAAAAGGGTTGCAGTTTCTATGGTCGAGTTCGCTGTTCGCCCCTTGAACATTACAAGGAGTACGTTTTGACTATTTCAGTGATCTGACGAATGCCCAAAATGAAGACGGATTTTGCTTTATGTTGGACTGGAGCCTGTTAACATAGCTCTCGTAGGTCGATGCAAGTAAATCGTTATAATCACTTTCGATAAGACGAAACACGTTCCTATTCTCGTCGGACCGTTCGCAAAAGAATCGGTTCCTCACTTTCCGGAGCTTGTTGCGCATACGGCGAAGTTCGGCTGCCACCATGGTTTACGAGTGACGGCTTCTGGAATATTCCTTCGGCGAGGCACGCATTCTTCAAATATACCTTGCAACGTGTCATAAAATACGGCAACAGTCTCGTCTACCGTCGAACGGTTTAGGTGTTGATTCCAGTCGATAGTTGATATTTTATTGCGAAGTAGACTAACATCGCTCCTTCGAAAGTCAAATTCCATTACATCCTTCGGCTCGTCAATAATAAACCGAGAATCTAGCCTGAGAATAAATGGTTTATGATGTCCATCTATTCTTAAAAGTGGTAGGGGTGGATCAATAAGCTCCGTACAATCAGTAGTGTTCAAGAATGCCAGATCAAGAATTCTGCTATTGTGATTACTGATAGAATTCATTTGAACGAGACCGCAAGTGGAAATCGCCTCAGTTAGAGCAATCTCCTGTTCCGTTGTAGCATTCATTGGTAGGTATCCGTTAATATCGTCGTCATACTGCCAATGGAGGTTTGGAAGATTATAGTCACCCAAAACTAGAACGATGTCTGTGTCCGCTAGCGTATCACACACAGCTTGAACGGCGTTCGAATGAGCGATATACTTTGCAGTGTCAGAGTTGGGACGTAGATAAATGGAAACTATGGAAAGTGATCGGCGTTCCAGTTTAATGTGAACTACAACCTGTTCGAGGTGGTCGCAATCACTCAATGAAACTGAACTGCAGCGATGGATTGACTTTACGGCAATAAGTACACCACCACCTCTTGAAAGCTCGCTTGTGTTCGCACTCCGATCACAACGAAAAATATGATAGTCGGATGCAATTTCGCTATCAGCAATGCCTGGTTGAAGCCAGGTTTCGGTTAGTACAACTACATCATAGTCGCAGCTTGATAGAATCCGGCGAAGCGTTGTAGTTTTGGTGCGCAATCCTCTGACGTTTTGGTAGTATACCGAAAGAAAACCGTCCGGTGATATGAGATTTCGTTCAACGACAGCTGCACTTCGTACGGAAGATTCCATCTGGAGACTGCTGTGCGTGGGTGAAACTGTCTCAGCAGAACAGGGTGGATCGTAAACATTCGGAGCCTCGGCATGCGTATTACTGAAAACTGGACAAGCTTCAGGTGGGGGAATTGACGAATCGATCGGATACTTGCCTGCGTGTGGAGTTTGGAAGACCCTTTCCCTTGCCACGAAAACAGGGCCGGGATGACTCTGATGACTGGAGCTCGTAGAGTGTTGAATGGCAGATGTTTGACAGTAAACGTTGGGCGGCGCGACTGCTTCGGGCGGATCAGGGTCCTCCATGAGGCTTTCGCAAGTGCATCCCGGCGAGAGTTGATTGAAGAGTAGGTTGCGATGTTGAGATGAATCCACAGGACTTACAGGCGTGCATCCCAGTTGGTTGACGAACGTTGAAGAAAGCTTGTTTGACGACAATAATTGGCTGCTAGAAGTGGGACCGCTGCTGCGGCCTGAGTTGAACAAATTCAAGCGTCAGTAGTCTTGGGTGTCCATGGAGGCTGGCGTTTCTACAATGTCTGAAGTGATAATGATTGACGGAGTACTGGGGTCGGGCATCCAATAATTATTGGCACGAGTATCCTCGAATTCTCGGAACAGAACTCCCTTTGGCCACGAAGACGGATCAAGCGCTGCTGCACGATACTTTTGGTCGACGCCAACTTTGTACGAAATGAAGTTTAATGAGTTCACGTCTACGCCCATCTTAACGAGCGGAATCGCCTTTGCTGTTTCGCAGTGCAAACCATCTCTTGTCAATTTCTCCACAACGTCTGACTTCACACTTGGGTGTAAGCGTGAGAAGTATATCCAAAATAATGGAACTAGCGGTGCTACAGTCACCACGTTTGCTTCCTCGGTAGGTTTTGTTCCGCCGAGAAGCGGCTTAGCGACTTGAGGAACATTGTCATTTCGCCGGCGTTTTGTCGAGCGACGGATTGCTGAAACTGGTAGATTAGGAGTAGCGGCATTGATGCGTTCTGACAGCTGGGCAATTTGCTGACTATGCTTAGCCAGTTCGTTTTTCAGTTCAGCATTGGCGGCTTCCTGTTTTTTGGTAATCTCATTCATTGTATGGCCAATGGAGGAGACAGTGTTTCGAAAACGTGCAATTTTCATTAGCTTCGTGCATTCATCGCACATTCAATGCCAATTAGGTATATCGGTAACCGACTTAGCGAAAGTCTTCTCCATGTTCATGCACTTTAGATGTACAACATGCTCGCAGAATCCCACACACTAAGATCAGCTCGGTATTTTCACCATCTTTTTACTGAGTTCTCAACAGCAGATTTAACTCGGTACGCTCGGTTATTTATTTTGCGGATATTCTGTAAATGAGTTACCGAGCTCAGCTCACAAACTGTCAAAAGTTACTGAAGCACGGTAAATATCGTTACTGGTGAACGGTACATACGATTACCGAGTGTACCGAAATAAATCTGCTGTTGAAAACTCAGTAAAAAGATGGAAAAAATACTGAACTCAGTGAAAAAATTACTGAGCTGGAACATTTGAATCTTAGTGTGCATACATGTGATTATGTCGTCGGTTCGTTTGATTGCCTTTGCGTAGCGGTCACAAGCGGCGGCCATGTCGATGTTTTTGAACTAATCGAGTGGCAAAATTTGTTTCCGTCAGCAGAAAATTCAACCGTCCTAATCACACACTGCGCACACGTATACGAAATGCGATCGAAGCAGATCTATATGGCTGGCTGTGTATATCACCTCTGTTGCGTACTCCAAATACTTGTATCGGTGTGATGATCACTTGAAAGCACACGCGCTGCAGAGCTTGCGATCGGAGTTTGCGATACCCACCGATAGGCGTCGAATAGCAGATAAATATTCGGGCGGTGTGTGTGTGGGTCGGTAAGCTTCCACAAACAAATAAACAAAACACATCGCCACTCGCAGATAGTGATATAATTCACGGCAGAACAACACACGGACGAGAATTAACGCGAAGACGTATCACTTATCACGTTTGATGCACAAAAAAACACAGCACAACGATTTTTCGATGTCAAGTATGCTAAAAATTTGAACAAAACTGAGGACCGAATACCGTTTGCATTTACATACATAGAGCAGTGATGCCAGACTACCCAAGAAACAATTGGATGCTTTTAAGAAACACATAGGTTTAAGAATAGCTTAATAATAGCATTCCAGGCTGATTAAATTATATGTTGAATCGCTATTGTAATAAAACTTATTATAGCTCATCCAAAAGCTATTGTTCCACAAAATACTAGTGTTTGAATTACAAGCTGATTAAACCTCTTCAAATGCAAAGAGAATGATCTCTGTTCTACAACCTATGCAAAGCTGATCTATTAACTGCGTAAAAGCTTCTGCAACTAATAAAAACTCTTTTGTTGAGCTATCGTCAATTCGTTGAACAACAAGTTCTACTGAAGCTACTATATCATTTTCTTAAGCTAATGATCAACATATTGTGAATAATGGCAATGAAGTGCGCTGTTATTCAAACAAAAAATGTTTAGCTTCCGTTAATGCACTTCTAAAGTGCATCAAGCGTTCTTATACAATTTGTTCAAAAAATACATAAATACAGAACAATCACTTAACATGATTGTGATTATTCCCTAATTCAGTTCTCTTGTTTCTTTTCCAATAGTACGTGTTGCAAGACGGTTCGTTTTTGGGTTTTTGTACAAAAATGGAGAAAATTTACAAAAAATACAAAAAAAGTGGATCATTCCATAGAAATCTGAAACGCATGCGAGAAAAATACGAGAAAATTGTTAAAAACATTAGTTCCACAGTTACATATAATGCAAAAAATGATCAAACTGATCATACGATAAGTCCTGGATACGAAAACAAATTCGGCGAATTAACTCTTCAATCAACTCCAAGTAATTTGTCAACTTTTATTGTATCAAGCATAAATATGAAACTATTTTTAATTTGTAGATCTGCAGTATGAAGTGTATGAAAATCCCGCGTATATGGAATATCAAAGCGATGCTTCGGATTCAAGTGAGCACACTGCTGAGGTTTCATATGATGATGAAGACCCTGTAGAAGTTATGGAAGTCTTCACTGAACCTGATGAAAAGGATGTCAAATTTTCGATGAAGGCATGGTCTTTACGCCACAATATTACTCATCGAGCATTGAAAGATCTACTACAAATTATGAGATACCAGTACAACGACACGCGATTGCCTGCGGATCCTCGGACATTACTCGATACCCCACAAGACACGGGTCGATTGTGTATCGAAATGGCAGGTGGAAAATATTGGCATTTTGGACTCCAAAAGTGTTTAGAACATTGGTTCGATGAGCTGGCTGAAAACATCTCCATAAGCATCAACGTCAATATAGACGGTCTACCGATACACAAAAGTTCAAAATTCCAATTATGGCCTATTTTGTGTAATGTCTACGGTTTCCCCAGCCTAAAACCAATGCCCGTTGGTATTTTCTTCGGGAAATCCAAACCCACAAACGTAAATGACTTTCTGACACCATTTGTCAACGAAATCATTCTCATTTTGCAAAATGGATTCACTATGAACGGCTACAAAATCGACATAAAAATTAGATGTTTTATTTGTGATTCTCCTGCACGAGCTTTCGTTAAAGGTTTGTGTCTATACGTTGAAGATTCAAAACACATTACTTACATAACTCCATTATTTTCTAAATTGTAAGAGTTTATTGATTTTACTATTTAATGTTTCAGGTGTCGTAAACTTCAACAGCAAAAATGGTTGCCTAAAATGTACGATACATGGTGAATATTCACATGTCTCACGGACAGTCGTCTTTCCATCATTGCACTGCGCACCTAGAACTGATGAGAAATTCCGCAATAAAATGTATGGCAAACATCATAATGGTGAAGAATCCCCTATCCTGAGAATTGCTGAGGTTGACATGATCAAAGATTTTGTTGTAGCCGATTCTCTCCATCTCTTCGATCTTGGCGTGATGAAAAAACTTCTGACTGGTTGGAGGGATGGTGCTTTGGGATTTTTCGGAAAACTGCGTGCATTTCAAATCCAACAACTGTCGGAGAGAATTACCAACATCAAGCTACCTTGTGAATTTCACCGTAAAATGAGACCTATGGATTGCTTGGCATTTTGGAAAGGCACTGAATGGCGAACGTTTTTGAATTATATTGGCATCGTAGTGTTGAGCGATATAGTAGATGAAACGGTATACAACCATTTTCTCCTTTTGTTCACCGCGGTAACGATTTGTTCCTCGAATTTCTATGCCAGTTTGAGACCTTTAGCCCAAACACTTTTTGAAAAATTCATCGAAGAATTCAAAAATATTTACGGGGAAGAGTATATCACCAGTAATATACACAATTTGGAACATGTGGTATCTGACGTCGAAAGGTTCGGATCATTGGATTCCATATCCGCATATCCATTTGAAAACTATTTATCTCAGTTGAAAAAATGCCTACGACAAGGAAATAACTGTTTGGAACAAGTGGCAAATAGAATCCTTGAGAAAAGTACTCTGATTCTTCCTCAAGAAACAACCAAGTTATCATTTCCGAACTTGTTCAAACGAAATGCCAAGGTAAATTGTTCCATTCGCGAAGGGCTCCTGTTAAATCAGTCGTTTGAAAATTCATGGTTCTTATCAAATCAAAATGAAATTGTCAAAATGATTGATGCTACCTGCAACGAACAAAATCAAATTGTCATAAAAGGTGTTCCCGTGGCATTACCTAAGGATTTTTTTGTGCTACCAATTCGATCGTCGTATTTGGGCATTTATAAAGCAAACATAACTGTAACCAATCGCTTAAAACTCTATCGCCCAACAGACGTTGTATGTAAATATGTAATAGTATCCTATAAAGACAACTATCACGTTTTTGTGCCTTTGCTACACACATTTTTGTAAGAATGAGTAAATAAACAATTATTTTGATGGTTTCGAACAGCGTTTATTGACTTCTGCGATTTTCTTCACATTTTGAACAGTGTTAGTCCACCTGTTTGCATTTTAAATCGCAAAGCGAAAGAGCAATATAGAAAAGGGTATAAAAATATAAACATGAATATCAAAGGTCTAAACAAAGTAAAATCAAATATTCATACAGAAGATGAAAGAACAAATTAAAACGAAATCTTCATACTGAAAACAAAAACAAGTAAGTCTTGATAGTCAATACAGAATTCACAGAACTTGACTAATGTGACTTACATCATTACGACGAGCTGATGTCAGGCTCACAATTTTCCACCTTGCTGATTAGCATCTCGCTGTCCGACATTTCACTGTTGGATGATTTACTTGATTGTGAATCATCGTCTGTCGTCGATGGTGTTCTGCCACTTCCGCAACTTTGATTCGAAGCAACAGCCGCTGAAAAAAAAGCAAAAATTTAATCAATTGTAATAGAATTTGATCTGTAAAAATTACCTTTAACTTGCGCTTTGTTAGATCGTTTTGCCCTTCGATGTATGGTTGGTTGGCGCAAACCTTTGGCTTCGCTTCTCTTCTTGGCATTCCTTGTTACTTGTTTGAAGAAATGCTCAAGAAGCTGCCTGGAGAAAGTCATATTCACACTACGAACGATTGCGAAGAATGTGTCCAGGATATTGCTACAGTTTTTGATTGCCAATTTGATGGCAGAACTGCGACTAGCGCCACTCCACGAACATTTCATCATGACACTTCGTTCGAAAAAATGATCCACCAGCGTGTACGAAATGTTCATCCCGTTGCAGTTGTCACCAACAAATCCGACGATCTTTTTCATGTAAGAAGTCTGTAAAAATGAATTAGTTATTTGTTAATCGAAATGTAGCAGCGGAAAATGTAGTAAATATTAGTCCTGTTCAACAACGCAGGTTGAACTTGTTCGAATTGGCTGCATCTTGCTCTTACCCATTTGTTAACAAACGGGTACGAGCAGAATGCAGCAACTTCGAGCAAGTTAAACCTTAGTAGTTGAACACGAATTTTATGCACATATTAGTCCTGTTCAATGAAGTAGCTTGAACATTGTTGCAGTTTCTACATCCTGCTCTTACTTATTCGTCAACAAATGGATAAGAGCAGGATGCAGCAACTTCAAGAATGTTCAATCTACTTCATTGAACAGGGCTATCGTGTTACGCGATAATCAATATGAAAATTATAATAGAAAGAAACTTACGAAACGCTTTGCGTAGGTTTCATCTGCCAGATGCTTCTCCAGCTCATGGATAGCTTCGATGCTTGACACTGGAGAGAATTTGAAGTCATCATTCTCGTCAGACGGGTTTCCTTGCGCACGCAAAGCCGCTGCAATTTTAACGTCCATGTCGCTTTTTAACGTTGCCATCATAGACCCAACAGCCGCGAGTATTTCCTGCTTCATTTTGGAGCATTCCGCCTCGATTTTGTCCGTCACGGCCCTAACGATGTAGTCCACGTCAATAGTTGGCTGTAATGTACAACATACACTATCAATTAAAAAAACAAATATAATGCAACAAACATTAAAATACCTGTTGGAAATACACGTATTCTCCCTCCGTCGCAATCGCCTGAATTTCATCCGATGCGTGTTGTGCTGATTCGGGAAGAGGAACTGTCGTAACATAAACGGGCTGGTCGGGAACCGGCTGTGTGGAGAAGGCGTTTTCCACCGGATTTGCATTTGCAGTGCAGAGAAAGTTGTGAGATGGACCAGGTTGGTTTTGAGCTTCACCGACGACTTGGGTGTTCATTTCTGTTCCGGTAGGTTCCGGCTCGGTGCTGCAGAGCAGGTTGCTTGTCGTGCTGAAGGTACTCGAATTTCCTGGAAAGTGAATTTTCAATGTGTAGCATAAGAAAGGTAAAACAACACACAAAAACATACCGTCTCCAGGAGCCTCGCCGGGAACTAGATGATTAAAATCAAATCGGCGGCTTGTGTCATCTTTCGTCGCTCTTTTTTGTTTCTTCCTCCGCGGTGCTGCATCGGAACTCTCCGTATTTTGTCCGGAAAGCTCGGCGGCTTCTGCCTCCGCTTCCTCGTAGGACGGGATGTACTTCCTTTTGATGCTGCACGCAATCTTACTCCAACCGGCGCTTGGTTCTGAGGTGAGATTCTTTCTCAATTTGTTCGCATTTTTGCCAGGCCAAAAGAGACACCCGTCTCGGATCCATCGACACGGAACTGCGGTGAGAACATGCTTCCCCGCCTCCTTAGTTTGGGCAACAACAAAATAATCTGGAATCAAATATCATTGAATTAGAAAATAGTTAAAATTTGTTTAGTTTTCCATCATATTACCTTTCGATTGATCCATTTTTGAACGAGCAGCTGCGCGGTTGCGGAGACGTGTAGCAATTGTTGACAACAATGCGAATGAGCGCGCGTCATAAGTGGAATCGTTGCTGATCAAGCGCTATATACGTCAAACTCAAAACATAGGGCAGTGCAGACAGAACAGAAAATGTTTATCACAGTGGTAATAACTACTTGTTCAGTTTTTAACCGATTGTATATCAATGTTTTAATCAGCTTGTGTGTTTGCGAGTGGGGAATGGGAGTAATGGGAAGCTGAACTAAAGTTTACCACAACAATTATTCAATCTTGTCTAGCTTTTATATGTGTTTAATCACTGGTTACGTCAACACCTTGGATAACGCAGATGGTATGCAGGCGCTTATGGATCGACGGTGGTAAGTTCAAATCTCACTAAAGTAATTACTTTAAAATAAAACAACTATAACATTTTCCAATTGCACCGATTAGCAAAACACATTACCTTGATTATTATGTGTATCGAAAAGTTGGTTATATTTACATCAGCCATATTTTTTGATAATTTTTATATTGAATAATAGTTGTACCGTAATTGGATAAAGTGTGCTTGAACAAAATGAAATGCTTTTAAACGATTCAATAATTTCAAAATGCTTTCAAAACATTTGGAAATGAAGTTTCAAACCCACATTTAATAAAAGTTTTAAGCCAACGTTATTCAATTATAATATAGCTTGTTTGGGAAATTCAACAGCTGAATATTGGCTGAAGAAAAACAAATCGGCTTGGAATAAACAACTTCACAGCTAATCCATTATTATAAATAAGCACAATTGAAAGCTGAACAATTGCATCTACAACATATGTTACTTGCCAATAAATGATCCATAACTGAATAAATTCTCCAGATTTGCTTGAACAGTGTTTGCGTAGCAGCTGCATACCCAGATAGCTCGGCAACTATTCAGCGTGTAGCTGTGCTATTTCGCATAAGAGAAGTTTATTAAATAGGCAAATGTTTCTTGGGTATGTAGGTAGTCCGTGACATTTATCTTAAATATTCAAAACATAGCGGTTTTTCCGTGACTTTCTTGCAGAACTGGTCTAGCCGCACAAGTTTTTCATATACCATATTCTCAGATTCAGCTTATAAAATGAGCTGTAGGTGATTGAATTTCGATATGATGAAATGAAATTTTCAGCACTGCCCCACACTGAGTAATGTTTATTGGAACTTTAAAAAAAAAACTACTAACATATTAACGTGCTATGAAATGGCAAAATCTATCAATAGCACAGCGCAACATTTCTGTTTTGTCTCAAGTGGAAACTAATGTGTCTTTATTATATTTATAGGGCAAAATATGCGATTTTGAGCTTTTTTTATTGCAAGCCATTAAGGCGAAACTGAATCTATTTCCTCACTTTTTAGTTTTTGATTTTTAATAAAATAACGAAGCAATATTTTCAAAATCGGTTTTCGTATACATGTAGAGTATGGATCAAGGTATCTCCTGATTTTTTTTCCTGGGGGAAAATGTTTTTCATTTTTGCAAAAACCATTTTCAAACAAAATTTCACAAAAAAATGGTTACCTTGATCCACACTATACAAGTGTACGAAAGCCGATTTTGAAAATATTGAGGAAATGCTTCCAGTTTCACCTTAAGCATGGGAATATTTTTTTAAGCAACGAAAGGGTAAATTGGTAAATTAACATCTAAATTCATAACATGCAAAATATTTCGTTTTACCAAATCGGTATAATTACTGCGCAAAATTTTGATGCGACTGGAGGGCGACCTCTGTAATGTGCTTGAAATTTGAATGGGATTTAGAATTGGCAATACAAATAACTACATTACAAATTTTACATGTACCTTGTAACCAATGATAATAAAATATAGCCTAAAGTATGCAGAAAAAACTTTGTCGAAGACCTCACAGCGATCTGCGAAAAAAGTTATATCCTAGCTTGAAATTGTCATCTTTGTATGGATCGGCCTCAAGTGAAGGTGGTCAAGCAGTCAACTGAGAGGACCGATATTTTTAGCTCTGCCTATACGTTGAACAAAACGTCGGAATAAGTGGCCCAATTCGATGATGATTTTGAGATTTGGGGCTGATCACTGACTCTAAGGCAAGATTGATTGCGTCGGCGGAATGATCATGAGTACATATTTGACGAGAAAGGCGCTATCACCACTAAGTGGATTAATCTGTTTTTTTTTTAAAGACTACGGATTGATAAAACCATTCATTAAAAATGTACTCAATAAAAAATACAAAGACTGTTGGTTTAAAGTTTTTTCAATTCTGTGTAGGCTCAAAAAAAAATTCAAAGTCTAAAAAACAAAAAAAAACCTATCCTGGGTACCCCAAACAAAAGCCAAAAACAAATTCAAGATGCCAGTTCTTGCAACATTTTTTATCGGCCCACGAACCCGGAATCCACAGAGAGGAAAAAACCTCAAGACTGTCTGTCGTAGCCGTTTTTCTTACGCCCCGAAAGACAGCGAGATGGGTGACACCACCTTCACTAGACCGCCCGCCTGCCATCGGTTACGTAACCGATTCCCGGAGGTTCCTTACTAGTTTTCTGGTTTATGTAACTTTTGGCGTCGAACGAGGTGGAAGAAATGCCTTTGGAAAGCGGAACCCCAAATGCCGCCAACCAACAAGCAGAGTTGAGTTGTGCTCCGAGGAACCATAAAACATGAGGATGAGCGACAACAGACAGGAACGGAAAAGTCTCGAAATAGTAGGTAGTCACATGCGAAAGCAGCCTCTGCGTCGTCGCCGTCGTCGTAGTCGGACGCCATCAGCAGGTTCGATTTTTTGGGCAATGTGCCGAATGTCGCCCCGTTGTTGTTGGCTTGGCGCGCAGTGCTTTTAGTAGTGGCTGGGGAGGAGTTGACAGATAAAAAAGTGAGAAAGTTCGAGGGAAAATACGCGGCGGAAAGATTCCAAATGTGATTACAGAAAAAAATAGATTTATTTCGGATAAAATTCATTTTGGACAATTTATGACTGGTGATATCCAGTTTTAACGACTTTGCTTTTGGGCTGGGATATGTTTTTATTTGATATTTCTGAATGCTTTCCAGCATTCTGCCATTGATATGTATTTGGGGTTTGATATATACTGGGCGGCCTACATTTTCTGAACTGCATGGAGGATTAGCACCTTCCCCTCTCTCCCTCTTCAGCGCAACGATATGGAACTCACAATGCTTCAGTTAATCGAAAATTAACAAATCAAAAATCTTAAGGTGGAACAAAACAATAACTATCTCAGACGCTGTCGAAAGAGCAAAAGCTAATTTAAAAAAACTTTTTAAAATAATTCTTAAAAAATTGAGTTATGATAGTTTCAACTCAACGACCTGAAGTAGGCAAGAGTTTGCAATCAGAACTACCCTCTCCAAATTGACCAACAACCCGACGTAGCTTACGCCATTATTGCTTAAAAATGGAAGATCATCAAGACTTATATGTACACTGAAGATGCCTGTTAAAGCAGTTATCTCATTAGTTTCTTGTGTGAGTGAAGCTAATCTGGCAATACTGGAGTACATGGTAAAAAATCAGCACGCTGAAATGAACTGATTAGCACTTGAAATGGCACTACTGTTCAATAAGTTTCATATCAACTAAATATCATTTGGAGAAAAACATGACAATAGGCCATATGAATAAAGTTGAGTAACTACTCTTTACTAAATCTATGTGAAGCCGTGTAGCAAATCTGTGAAACTTCACAGAGATCTGAGTAAAGAGTATTTACTCAGTTTTATTCATATGGCCTAATGTTTTAATTTCAAACCAAGAATTAAAAAAAAAAACAATGCGTCCCTCACTTAGATTCGATACCAGGACCTTTTTCTGTTCGGATGAGCCACTGCGACCAGTATTTAGATCTTACAAATACCAGGAGTCCTGGTCCAGGACCTTGAGAGTCATGATTACCTTCTTTACCATCACATAATTTTACATCTGCTGGAGAGGTGCGAATCGAAGCGAAACACTTCCTACCATCTGTCATCTATATTTACTTTCATGCCTAAACAGTCATTATCAAATCAACAGGTTTCCACTTGGATTACGTACTGTTTTGTACTTTAGTGCAAATCGAAGTGATTTTCAGTTGATATCTCCATTACGTTTGTTTTGATTCTCAAGTCAACACTGACAGTATTGCGAATTCAAGGGAAAATCATTTTATGCATGTTGATTAGGTTGTTGAATAGGTCAGGGATTTTTCCCCTGAATCGAGCGTTTAAAATTTTTATCATGTAGTAACTATGAACGGTATATCAAGCTTAAGCTTGAGTTCAAGCTCAAGAGTATTTCATTCTTGCGAAGGAGAACATTTCTCAAGATGATTCCCTAGAAATTTCTTATGTAGTATTTTCGGAGATTTCTTCAGAGGTTCCTCCGAAAATTTTGTGACGAGTTTCACAGGAACTATTTCTAGAGTTCATCCAGGAAGTTATTAAAGATTTTTCCAATGAATTTCGCATTGCGGTCCACCCGGAATTCGTTCAATGCTTTTTTCCAGAAAACCTGTGAAAACTCTAGAGAAATTACCGGAGAAACTCAAGTTGGGGAATTCTTGGGGGGTTTTTGCGGGAATTCGCGCTGGAATTCCTAGAGAAATTCCTGATAGAATTCTTGGGGAATTCCTGGTTGAACATCGTAGACAAATTTCTGGTGTAACTGCTACAGCAGTGTTTCCTAATCTTTTAGGAGGTTTCGCCCCCTTGGAGCTTGAGAACAGGGATGCCATATATACAGATTTATCTGTTTTATACAGATTTTTGAGCATCCATACAGATTTCGTTTTATATGGAATACAGATTTTTGAGCAACAGGGGCAATTTTATTTTTGTATGGGTTACAGATTTATCGCCCAAATTTTGTATGGGATACAGATTTATGAGAAGTGCGATACAGTTTTTTCAAAAAATCATCTGGCATCCCTGCTTGAGAACAACATTTTGGCTCCCTAAAAAGACTTATGTTTCTATGATAAACGGCTGAAAATAAGCTTAGCAGAAGCTTTTAAAAGCCCACTATTTGACACAACTGTGGCAAATCTGGTATTCAATGTATCTAAGTTAGTGTCGCCCTCATTTTTATTAAATTCGTGTTTGTGCTATACATATTCTTGAACAAAATCGAGCAAAATAAAACGAACTGTCAACATTTACGAACACTTGATATCTCACACCATATGTTTTACTAGTATTTTAAAAGGGGGTTCTTCAGCACCTGAGATGCTTGGTCACAAGAACTCAAATAAGACTGGTGAGAAATGCAAAAAAAAACAATTTCAAAAATATCTTTAATAGAAATAGTACAACTCAGGAATATAGTGGTGTATTTTCAAATGTAGTCAGCTTTCTCAGCAATTGAAAATTAAAAAAATCAAGTGATGTGAATTCACAAGATTCCTTCGAGTTGGAGAACTTTTTATTGTCAAATACATAAGTAGATACTCAAGCATGCAAACATGCAGTCATTACTTGATTTCGAGAAAATTCAACTCAGAATTTGTGAAAAAAAAAAAAAAATAGCTCCTAGTAATAAACAATGTTTGAAATTCCTCCGGGAAGCTTTCTGAAATATTTGAAGGTTTTCATCCGAATTTGCCAGACGAGGGCAAGTTCGATGAGGCCCCTCTAGAGAACTGCTGGAGTACAGTGAAATCAGCCATCAACGACGCAACCGAGAACACCATCGGGCGTGTGTAATGGATTCGACAGAACGAATGAATCAACGAAGAGTGCAGAACGGTTTTGGAGGAGAAGAACGCAGCACGGGCGGTAATGCTGCAGCAGGGACCCGACAGAACGTGAAACGTTACAAACAGAAGCGGAAACAGCAGACCTGCCTCTTTTGGGAGAAAAAGCGCCGCCTGGAAGAAACAGAGAGCGAAGAAATCGAACAAGTTCTTCCAGAAGCTCAACGCATCCCGCAACGGCTTCGAACCGCGAGCCGAAATGTGCCGGGATAAGATCTGAAGCCTCGTGACGGACGGACGTGACGTGATTGAAATGTGGTAGCAGCACTTCGATCAGCACCTGAATGGCATGGAGAACGTAGGCATGGGTGACCACGGCAACGGAGGAAACGACGACGGAAATGATCCATCTCCCATGTAGAGGGAAGTTAAGGATGCCATTCATCAGCTCAAAACCAACAAAAGTAAGGATGGTATCGCAGCTGAACTCATCAAGATGAGCCTAGAAAAGTTGGCCATCTGCCTGAACTGGCTGATAGTCAGGATCTGGGAAACCGAACAGCTACCGGAGGAGTGGAAAGAAAGGGTAATCTCCATTCCCAGAAAAGGGTCCCCATTCATAAAAAAGACGATCATTTGGAATGTGAGAACTTCAGAGCGATCACTATTTTGAATGCTGCCTAAGTGCTATCTCAGATCATCTTCCATCGTCTGTCACCTTAAACGAATTAGTTTGTGGGAAGTTATCAAGCCAGCTTCATCGACGGCCGGTCGACAACGGACCAGATCTTTACCATTCGGCAAATCCTCCAGAAATGCCGTGAATATCAGGTCCCAACGCATCACCTGTTCATCGACATCAAAGCGGCATACGACATTATCAACCGCGCAGATCTATGGAGAATCATGGATGAAAACGGCTTTCCTGGGAAGCTGACTAGACTGATTAAAGCAACGATGGACGGTGTGCAAAACTGCGTAAGAGTTTCGGGTGAACTATCTAGTTCATTCGAATCTCGCCGGGAACTGCGACAATCGCTGCGATCGCTCTGGAAGGTGTGATGCGACGAGCCGGGCTCAACATCCGGGGTACGATTTTCACAAAATCTGATCAATTTGTGTGCTTTGCGGACGACATGGACATTATCGCTAGAACATTTGGAACGGTGGCAGAGCTGTACACCCGCCTGAAGCGCGAAGCAGCAAAGGTCGGACTGGTGGTGAATGCCTCAAAAACAAAGTACATGCTGGTAGGCGGAACCGAACACGACCGGATCCGTCTGGGTAGTAATGTTACGATAGACGGGGATACTTTCGAGGTGGTGGAGGAATTCGTCTACCTCGGATCCTTACTGACGGCTGACAACAACGTGAGTCGTGAAATTTGAAGGCGCATCATCAGCGGAAGTCGGGCCTACTACGGGCTCCGGAAGAAGCTGCGGTCGAAAAAGATTCACCCACGCACCAAATGCACCATGTACAAAACGCTTACAAGGCCGGAGGTCCTCTACGGACACGAGATATAGACGATGCTCGAGGAGGACCTGCAAGCACTCGGAGTTTTCGAGCGACGCGTGCTAAGGACGATCTTCGGCGGTGTGCAGGAGAACGGTAGCGGAGAAGGATGAACCACGAGCTCGCTGCACTTTACGGCGAACTTAGCATCCAGAAGGTGGCCAAAGCCACCAAGCCAGGATACGATGGGCGGGGCATGTTGCAAGAATGCTGGACAACAACCCTGAAAAATTGGCGTTCGCGATAGATCCGGTTGACACAAGACGGCGTGGAGCGCAGAGAGCACGATGGGCGGATCAAGTGGAGCGTGACTTGGCGAGCATCTGGAGTTACCGAGGATGTAGAACGGCAGCCACGAATCGTGTATTATGGAGGAATATTGTTGATTCAGTTTTATCTTGAATTTTATGTAATACTAAATAAATGAATGAACTAGCTAGAAATACACATTCCAAATTTCATCAAGATTGGGATACTAAAAGTTACAGCCCCGCGAACCCTCCATATGGACAAGGCAAATCGCGAAACTTTAAACGTGATTATCTCAAAATTGTGTTTTTGAAAAGTGCAGTTGCAGTGATCACGATATCCTAAAAAACTAGTAAGGGTATGCGGTATACCGAAAAGTTTCGCCAAATACAACTCGAAACGAAATTCCGTGGAATTCAACGGAATTCAGCTAGGCGATTTTGAATTTCGTTTCGTTTCGCCAAATTCTAAAAATTTCGTCTCAAAAAATTGATTTTGACGAAATCAAACGGAATTCCGCGGAATGTCTAATAAATTTCGATAACAAATACATAGTGTAAATGTCCATATCATCTGTCGAAGATCTTGCTAAACTCAAATTGCTGAAAAGTGCTAAAAAACATCCAGGAATATTACGCATTTCCAACCTCACTGGACCCCTTTCGCAGTTAGCATAAGTGCGGGATCGTACATAAAACTGCGAATTTGCATCGAATGGTCTCGATGTCTTCTGCGCACTTATTCATTTTAAGATGCTGAATAAGTGCGCAGAAGACACCATCGTGATTCACGCAGAAAAAAGCATGGTAAAATCAAAAATATTTCAGGTAAACTCAAATAAATTGTCAATTTGTTCTGGCAACAAAAATAAAACTGTTTGGAGCAAATCGAACGTCACATTTGAAGCAAATTCAATCCATTTTTGAAACAAACATGCATCTTCTGACAGATTCTGTTAGAAACAAATGTAAAAATTTTTGTTTTTTTTTGTGGCAGGTCGGCCCTACGGAAATATTTGTTTTCCAATTAATTTTACAAAGTCATTTCCTGCTCTAGGAAAACCCACTTCCCGCGTGGCACTTTCAATGCCAGCATCATGTAGCGTATGTTATGCTCTCGAAATCAATGGGATTTCGTAGAAACTTTTGGTGAAACTTGACTTTTTTTGCAAGAGGAAATCTTGTTTGGTGCTGCAGCTGGAACTTGAGTGTTTTGTTTATGTTCTCGATGGCGGAACGGGGGGCTCTTCAATGGGTATTGTAGAAATCAATATGTAATTGAGTTAGTTTTAAAAATTAATATTTTAGTTCTAAAAATTTTATCAGTTTACCGAATAAACATGAATATTTTTGTTTCAAACGAACGAAATTTGTCTCCGTGTTCGAGGCGAAATCGCAGTTTTATCCATGATCCCGCACTTATGCTAACTGCGAAAGGGGTCCAGTGAGGTGAGAAATGCGCGATATCGAATATGCTTCTTAGGAGCTGTCCATAAACCATGTGTTCATTTTTTGGAAGATTCCGAACAGACCACCCCCCACCCCTCCCCCCCCCCTTTCGCCGGGTGGTCTTTCGTTCATATTTTTTTTTTAATTTGTATGAACCGTGGTCTTTGGCCCCTTATCTTGGACCTACCATCAAGATCTTGCTCAATAGGTATGTTTTTAACATTTGCTGTATGCGGGGCCATACATAATGTTTTAGTAAAATTTTCTGCAAAAAAAAAGATAGGGCGAAACTGGATCCATTTCCTCACTTTTTGGTTTTTGATTTTTAATAAAATAACGAAGCAATATTTTCAAAATCGGTATGGATCAAGGTATCTCCTGAATTTTTCCCTGGTGGAAAAAGCTTTTCGTTTTTGCAGAAACCATTTTTAAACAAAATTGCAAAAAAAAATGGTTTCTGCAAAAACGAAAAACTTTTTCCACCAGGGAAAAATTCAGAAAATACCTTGATCCATACTTTACATGTGTACGAAAACCGATTTTGAAAATATTGTTTCGTTATTTTATTAAAAATCAAAAACCAAAAATGTAGAAATGCTTCCAGTTTCGCCTTAACAGGAATTTTTAGCATAGTAATAAAGAACATTAGGTTACTTAGGATGATACAGGGTGTGGCATGCACTAGCAAAAGTTCTAAGAAAACATGGAAACTCTCCCAGGATATATCTCTAGAAAAAATATTGGAAGTCCCAGGAGAAAGCAATTAAGACAAATTCGGTAGACAACATGGAACAGTTTCTAGAGAAATTCTTTTCCAGGAAATTTGCAGTTGGACTATTGAAATAGTTTTACAATCCAAATTTATATGACGAAGCGTTATATACGGTGTTTCAAACTATTTATTTATTTCAGCAGTGATATCAAAAGGTTAGATGAGCACGACTAACAACGTTATGTCCACAGTCAACTTTTATACTAAATTTCGGTGAAAAAAGACGTTTGTTAGCTGGATTTCAACAGTTTATTCGCCAACAAACTCTCGGCTGGTGATATTACATGAGACTCTTTTTTGTTCAAATACATAACTGCTCATATCTGCATATTTGTAACATTTTCCGTTTTTTGTCGATATTGAGTTAATACCGGGGATCATCTCCAAATCATCAGTACTTTCATCCACAAAAATGAACTTGACATATTTGTTCTACGAAAGTGAAAAAATACCTAGTCGTTTTGTCTCATTACCTAATATTCACGAATATAACCGCATAACAGTCACACTGGCATCATAGCGTTCCATCAAATATATTTTGGTCTAATTATTTTTCCAACTATTCGCCCAGAATAGAAGAAGAGCTGTATTAGATTTTATTGCTAAAGGATTCATTTTGAATTTTTCTCATTTTTTTTTTAATTTTGATCCTTACCCATACTTATCAAGTAAGAAAACTTTCAGCTGCATTTTCATCAATGCCTACTTTTGTCGAATGTGACTAATATGCAGTTACAAGAGTAGATAAGTTCTGAAAAATCTTTTTTATTTTTTTTTCTTCAACTGTTGTGACAATATGTTAAGCCCTAGGCTAGTTTATTTCGGGACCCACAAGCTTGAACCGAAAGACCCGAAGTCTTTTGGGAGTGGTATTTGACCCTAGGTCCTCGGCGCCTGCACTGAAAACGGCATGCACTTCAACCATCTCACCAGGTTCGAGTCCAGATCTATCTGCTAGAAGTTTTGGCTTATACCTGGAGATGATTGTGTTAAATTTTTCGAATGAGTTTGCGGATGCCTTCATATTTAATGAGTGCCGCACATATTTCTTAAATGTTCTTTTCAATTTCTATGTGACTTTTACTTGTATTTTTCGATAAATTCAATCATCTATCAATTTTAGGTTAAGATTTTTGGGCTTTCTCCAGAAGTTATGCTATCTAACAAAGCTTGATTGGTGAACATCTGATTGATGTTCCCATATCATTGCTTCGTGTTTCTGATAAACAAGCGACACTAGAGCACGTTTTATTATTGTGCTCTTATTGAATCATTGAAGCAATCTTATCAGGTCATTGGTAGAATTATTAAAATTTTAAATATACGTCGGAAAAATTGTAAACATATAAATGGCACTGTAGCAAATGAAGCTACGGGATGAGAGTATTTATGGACACTCAATAAGCGTTACCGCAAACACGCAGTATAAAATCGCAAAAAAAATGATGTAACTGCAAAATACCGCGAAACTTTTACGAAAATTTCGTTTCGTTTCGAAAAATACCGAGTGAATTCGGATTCCGTATCGATCTCACGGAACATTTTTGAATTCCGTTTCGTTTCGTACCGCATCGTATCAGACATTTTGTATTTCGTTTGGTTTCGTTTGGTTTGGTTCGCCTTGAAAAAATCCCATACCGCATACCCTTAAACTAGTTCACGGATTTGTAAACATTTTTTTAACTGTTCGTATTGAAACTCTCGGGGTATTGAACGGATCACGGACAGCTAGTAGTTCATAAAATAAAAATTGACCTAATACAAATAATGAAAACCCTTTTCATTCCGTTGAAAACGTGTTCTATAAAATCTATGACAGCAATAACTCTTAGAATCCTATGTTATCCGTAATGATAACTGTAGCGGTCTCATCAGCCCCATTTAATGAAGGCCATCTTACATCACATTTCAATTACTAATCGCACACTAAAGGAAAGCAACGCCCCAAAATCGGCGACAGCGGCCAGGATATTGATATTCCAATCACATTGAATGCTTTCTTGGCACGAAAATTGTCACATTTTCACCCAAAGCTGACTGGCTGGCTCTGGCTGGACGGCCAACCATAAGTATTATCGTTTTTCCGACACACACGCCCCGGAAAGTTGCGTATGCGACTGGAATAAGCAACTACAGAGACGACGAATCCAATCGGAGTCCTTGCCTTTCGCCATCACCACCATCCATGAGGTCATGAGAAAGTATAAATCGAACTTTGTTCGAATGAATGTGGTTTTCGTCGGTGTCAGGATCATCTGATTGTTTGGCTTCGGTGACGTGTAAGTGTTGCCAACTTATTTGAATAAACATCAAATTCGCTTTTGATCTTTTTTTGCAAGTAAAGTGAATAAGTAGATTTGAAATATGTACGTTTTTATAAACTAGGCATTTTGTTTTGAGGATTTTTGAATTTTCCTGACCTCTCACGATTCTGTTGAACAGGCATCTCTGTGCAAAGTGAGAAAAAGGCCTTTGTACCACTAGTCAACGAACTTTTCGCTCTCACTAAATAAATGCCGGGAAAAACTTTTGCTAAAGCAATCCAGCCAGCGTGATGGAAAATCCGCCTCGACAGCTACATGAATCAATTCAGTTAGTCGGTTATTCGTGGCAAAGCATTTCCACTGGAGTGGCGGGCATTTCCATTGTCAAAAGCGGTTATTTTTGGTGGTTGGTAGGATTCGATGCCAAACTAAAACTATACATAAAAGTTTTTAACCATTACCACCGCTCGCTCCGGCGTATGGTGGCTAGGCTACGCGCAGTGTTCGAAAATCCTCTGCTTTTCCATTAAAAACTCAAATAATAATCGGGCAACTTTCACGCCTCTCGGCTGACGTTCCGGAACTGTTTCGGAGATACTCCGGAGTCCGGAGGGGAAGGAGCGATGGGAAATATAAATCTCTGGAAAATAGACGAAAGTTTTTCACAGTCTTTTCCTCGAATAGCGTCACCACCCGAGGCGTCAAGGATGGCGCTAGTCATAGAAACCAACAACTAGCTGTCAGAATGTAGTGGAAAGCCATTGAAGGGAGTTAAGTGTATATTTCCAGCCAAAAGCAATGGTTTTCTGATGAATCTTAATATGTGAAAAGGGCGTTGCGCCAACATGCAGAGCCGTAGCGTGCGGTTGGCTAAGTTGGCCCCCGCCAAAGGTGTAGGCCTCAGAGGGGCGTCTAAAAGGCCTAAAGTTAGAAGAATAGTAGTTTACGCAACAAGGTGCAGAATGACGATTTTTACAGCTGTACATTTATCCAACGAGGCTTGCCGAGTTGGATAATTACGACGAGTGCTGGAAAAATCGAGTTCTGCACCGAGTTGCGTACAACGTTTTTTGCAATTTCATAAATTACCATTAATGATAGTTTCCAACAAAACTTTTTCATCAAACTGCACACTGATGTTCATAGCCAATGCTTAGGAAAATCTGATCATAATATGTTAAACTGTCACAATTTTTCAAAACTGCGTCCAGAAAGCATCAAAAAGTTGACCAAAACTGGAAATAGTGCTGTAATGGTTCATTACGCAACGCAAATCAGTGCTGTAATGAACCATTACAGCACTGTTAACTTGGTGTGGGAAAGTAGGCCTTTTCCTGTCAGATTTGCCTGAGGTAAAACAGCCTATTACGATGAGAAATTGCAAAAAAATAATTACAGTTGACTCTCTACATCTCGATATTGAAGGGACCATCGAGATAGGGAGAGATCGAATCTAAGAACCAATTTGTAATGCACACTAGATTGAAAAATCGTCCTTAACTATGAAAAACCGTCAACAAACAGATGTCACTTCACCTTCCCTGAATGTTTTGCACCTAAGAAACGAGATCTAGCAACCTGTAAAAACGGGCATATCGACATATGGAGAGAAAATCTCGAACAAAACCGAACGAGATCGCATCGAGATAGAGAGATATCGAGATAAGGAGATATCGACATGTAGAAAGGTAAAATGTATGCAGATTGAAGGGACCGACCAAACCATCGAGATAGGGAGAGATACCGAGATGTAGAACATCGACATGTGGAGAGTCGACTGTATGCTAATGTTTTCTAGAATTTTCTCAAGATTTCATCATTTTCAGTATTTCAGATTGTTAATTATTTTTCAAGTTTTTCCGTATTCTCGAAAGTTCAGATTTTTCTAGTTTATTTTGATAATTTACCTTGATTTACCGGGAATTTATTCTCAACTTTAGTTTTTATAATGAGCAAAGCAAAAAAGTGAAAGTTTCTTTCTAAAAATTCTTAAACATTCTCACTGGGGAATGTCTTGATGTTCCTTCCGTTACTTTAGCGATAAATTTGTAAATTTTCTTCAAGTATACCTACAGATTCCTACGAAAAACCATCATGCATCTATTTCTCAATACTTCTAGTTGGCATTGTTTCCTGGGTTTCTTCTGAAAAATCTTCAATGAATTTCTTTAGAAATTTTTCGAGTTTCCTTCAGAAATTCTTATACAGATTCCTGTGAGAATATTTTTAAAGATTACTTTGAAACCCTTCAATGATTTTCTTTAGTAACTTCTCCATGGATTGCTGTAGCAATTCCTTCAGAAATTTTTTCAAGAAATCCGTCACAAATGCCTCTGAAAATTCCTTCTGAAATTCTTCCATATTTTTTTTTCTATAGATTCTTTTAGAAAGAAGAAGGCACTAATACCGCTTAGAAAATCTTCCATTCAATCCTTCCGAAAGTGTGCTATGTTCACTAGAGATTACTCCATAAATTTTTGCTAGAATTTCCCTAGAAATCCTTTCATGAATTTCCTCATCAATTTCTCAAGAAAACTATAAATTTGGAATTCCTTCAGAATATCTCTGGGTTTTCTGTTGGAAAATCTGCCATTGATTTTATACAAAATTTTCCTAAGGGATTCTTTTGAAAGCTTTGCATGGATTCCTTCAGAAATTTCTCACGATTCATTTATTTAGTATTACATCAAATTCAAGATAAAACTGAATCAACAATATTTCTCCACAATACACGGTTCGTGGCTGCCGCTCTCCATCCTCGGTCGCGCCCGATCACAGAACAGATAGGCATCTTAGAGCAAATGGAAAATTCCATCCCCTTATGTGGTAAACTTTGACAATCATTGCGGAATAAAATGATTTTTCCTTGCTTGAAATTCACAGTGCATTCTCTCGTCTAAAATCGTTTGACGTTTCGGTGGAACTCGCCTATTTATGAACACACTGAAAAAAGTTGACTCGGCCGATTCATGTGTTTGATTTATGAACTGTTCTATAAACGTCAAAGTTAGTCAGAAGTGTTTTTCCATTGAATTAAATGGTTTATACACCGCAGATTTATCTGATTCACAACATGAACTTCACAACAGAGCTTACATCATCGAATTAAATGTGAGTCACATCAGCTTAATATTTGTTACACCTGTCGTTCAGTAAGCTTTATCTTTAACTGAACCCGTTAGCCTAATCATCACAATCTCATATGTGATGCGATTGAATTTGAAGTAATTTTCCAAACGAATTTGCGCTATTGTTTTTTTTTAATGAATGCATGTGTATGTATCATAACTGGTGACACATAACTCACCATAATCATAAGCATCGTCATCATTTTATTTTTGTTAACTCCACTCAATTTAGGGTTATTCTTTTTGAACTATTTCCAGGAGAATACATCGATAGGCCAGTACCCAGAGTTTGAGCGATACAACTTTTTGATTATCCCATCCTCGATTCCGTCACTCTGTTCTGCTTCATTCTAGAGCTAGCATCTATTTCAACCGCCTTTGGATTTCCACCTGTCGGAAATTATTCGATCTCCGAGAGAATTCCTCCAGGATATTTTTCAACGAATGTCTCATTTTTTCAACACCTGGGAAGTCGATTGACGCTTTCCGGGTTTAATTTGCGTCCTCTGACACGCTATTTTCCTATACCTTATACACGTACTGTCACTCTTTGCTAGATCCCTCTTCCAAATGTTGGACGTAATTTATTGACGTTCCCTGTGAAGTAGGAAAATAGTCAATCATTTGACATATCAACGATACTCGTCGCAGTGTTGGTAAACTCACACTCAAAACTGGCTCATGAACGGCTCCTGCGTGAGCAAACTCGCGCGCGATTCTGAATCATTTTCTCACGCACGAGATTTTCATGCAAAATCTCACTCTCACGAGTATAGCGCCGAAATCTCGTTCGCTTGTAAAACGAATCCAAATCAATTTAAACGACATTCTTTATAGTTGTACGCAAGATTTGGTCTTATTCTATCATACAATCCTAAAAACTTCGTTGTAAATAATAAGAACACCAAGAAATAAAGCAATGAGTAAACTCACGAGTCAACTCGTGCATGATTTTCGGTGGTGAGTTTGGCGAGTCAAGAATCGCGCGTGAAACAACTCAATCATGAGATTAGAGTTTTTACCAATACTGATTCTTCGGTCTACTTCTTATTTTTGTAGAAATAGTTTTCTGTAGGTAGTGCGATAGCTGGTGCACGCACCCTACCCCACTTCAATCAGAATGCACAGGCATTTAAATTCAATTCCGCGTGAAATACACATGATAAACGTGTGATTTGTTGAAAAGTCGGGGCAAAAATATTGCGATTTTTTTTTCGACTTAGACTTTGATGCAATAAATTTCGTCGTACTCATATTTCGCTTTCGATTTCGCTGTCAATCTCGGTCGCAGGGTTTTTGAAATTATTTATTATTTTTATTATTTATTTATTATTATTTATTATTTTCGCCCGATAATGTGACAGTTTTCGCCGGCCGTCTCAATGTTTACCATTAAGGCCTTTTGTTCTCGGTCCACCAGCTGGTCATGTTTACACAACAAAACCAGCTGGTTCACCGATGTTTACGTTCATCCTTATTTTTCTCGGCTATCAGCTGTTTATGTTTTCATAACAAAATCAGCTGTTTTGGCCTGAATCGGGGAAAGAAGGCGAAAATGTGTCATATATGTTAGGTCAGTACCATATTAGGGCGAGTTCGATTTCGTCGCCAAAGTCTGATTATTCGTAAAAATACAATAATGTTGGCGAATTTATATCACGCGTTTAGTCTCATACGGGTGAATCAACAATGATCGATTTTTCTTCATCGATTTTCTTTTTGGATTTTTCCGGGATATACCACTAATATTCGGATGATCTCTCGATGCGTTTCGGTGAAGGACGACTAGAATTGGCATCTAAAATAACAAAAACAGCCGAAATTATTTGCCGGCCACGTTATTAACCAAAGAGAAAATCGATAAAGAGAAACCGATCATTGTAGATAAGTCCGTATGATACTAAGCGCGAGATATGTTTAACACGTGACATTCGAGGGTTTTACAATTTGCGCAAATCCATGTAAAACATCAATATCCCAATATCAAGCAATCCTAGACGTGTCAATTTATTCGAGTGTATGAACTATTAGACGAGAATAGTCGTCTAATTGCCTACTGGGTGGAGAAATTCACAGTGTAAAAAGCTTGCCCGCCACCGCTAGGTTCGCTGCTGTCGATTTTTAATGACCAGCGCCTATTTTTCTAATGATGATGTCTATCTGTTCTGTGTGTATAGCCATTACTAAACCGAGTTTCTCCCGTCGATCCTAGGTATATGACCGAAGATAAATACGTACAGCATCTAGCCATGTTCATATAAGTTCAAGTCAGTTTGTATGAAATTGGCTGCAAACATTGCCAAAAATAAAACCCCCAGCCAAATTTGTCCCGCACCCCTGTTTAACTATTTCACAGAATGTGTGAAGAATTAGCATTAAGGCAAAACAGGATGTATTTCTACATTTATTTTTATTTTTTATTAAATTACGCAGAAATACTTTCAAAATCGATTTTCGTACACGAAGGATGAAGGTATCTCCTGTTTTTTTTTCTGATGGAAAATGTTAACAATTTTTTTTTCAGAAACCATCTTTTAAAATTGCGTTTCAAAATGATTTTTGTTGTAAAAAAATTGAACAAGTGATCAAAATTAAAAAAAAAAAAAAAAACAAATTTGAATAAAAGCTTTCATTTACTCCAACTAACCAATTAGACCAAGCCACAGCCCTTCTACAAAAGCATTGTAATCGACCGGCAAATCTGTGTTCACAGCCCCAAAGATCAACACTCTTTCTGTTCTTCCCAGAACTGGAAATGCTTTTTCCCTGCGTTCCATAGTCATAAAACAAGATCCTTTCTGGGTCGCCTGGGTGCTTCATCTCCACCAGTCCGCGGGAAACCCCAAAGCCGGCCTCCCCGAATGCAAATGATAAGGTTTCGGTTTCGGTGAGCTTTAACGTGTTTTTGACAGTTATAAATGGGTTTTTGTGGAATTTTAATTCGCCTTGGTGCTCTGTTGGTCTGTTTGCTTTGCTATGCTTGGCTCGGCTTCTCGCTCTCCAATTATGGGAGGTGCGGCGAGCTTGTTGTCGAAAGCAACCTAACCGACCAACCAACAACGAGTTTAATTTTACCTACCAATGACGGTTCGACTTTTGAATGAAACATGAAGTGTTCAACGTTCTATTGCAAACAAATCGAGTAGTTGGATAAAGATCCTATCAATAAGAATGAAAATAAGTTCATCGGTATCGATCGGAGATCTCACTTATTCCTTTGTTTATAGATTATCAATATGTCGTGCTACTGAAAATTTTCAGGTGTTTTCCCAAAGTAAATAAGATTTTTAAATGTGTTTTGATGACCTATCTCTTTTCCTTCCCTTCTCCGTCAGGTAAATGATGAATGGGCTCGTGTTCATGGCGATGGCACAAATTACCTAAATGGACGAGAACATGCCTCTGGAGCCGACCTACTGATACCTGATACAGCTGCGATCGAGTGGGCTGCAGTCAATTCCACTTCTTGATCACCGATTCACCGTAGACCTCCAGCGTAACGTCGTCAGCGAAGCCGACGATTGCCACTGCCACCGAGAACTTCAACCTCAATATCTCATCGTATATGACATTCCATAACACCGGGTTCAGGATGGTACCTTGCGGGACTCCTGAGGTTATGTGAGAGCGCTTCCGACTTACCTCTGTGTCGTTAACTAGTACTTGCTTCTGGAAGTAACTTCCGAGAATCTGGTAGAGTTACATCGGGTATCCTCAAACGCCGGAGGGCCTCAACGGGTCTCCGAATGTTTTCCCTGCCTTTGACAATAGAACCAGGCCTATTTAGAACCAGGCTCTATCGGTTTGGGAAAATTCCCTCGTCCAGGCATTTCTGCATAGCAGACCTGAACTTCACGGGAGCCTAAACAATAGCTACTTTTAAGAGCAGGCTCGGAGCTCCGTCCGATCTTCCGGCCTACGCTAAGGGATCTGCAATCCCCACACGTTCCTCATCAGTGACCTTCTACTCCTCGCCAGCCCCAGTCCCCAGTTGTTCTAAGAAAAAAGGTCAAATACTAGGATCTTGACGCGGAAAGAGCTCCTCGATGATCCCCTCTAACATCTCTGGAGATTGCTCTGAGATAGCCATTACACCTCTTATCTTGGCCATCATGATCTTGTTGTCCTGTCCTACAGTTTCAAATAAGGAAATTTTAAATATATTACGAACGAAATGAGGTACAAATTCTTATTTTGTCAGTCAGACCTGATGTTTTGTTTGTTCTGCAATTAAAGCCTGTATCCGCAATAATCGGGACACTAAAGTACGGCTGTAGCTCTGGAATGAATCGGTAAAATTGGCCAAATAATTGACTGAGAACTCTTTGGTGTATGTTTATTATTTGTGCAAAATTTTATAAAAATCGATGCATTACTTTTAAGTGTGGATGAAAAACAAACAGATGTGGTTTTCAGAATTTTGTACAACCATGACCAATTTTCATTCGCATAATAGATGGTTCCTTTGCGCTACAGTTCAAAGTACTGTGAAGATTATTATGAAATTTCGTTAGCAGTTATGATACTTACAGAGACACTTTCTTGCAAAATATCATCAACTTTGATCAATTAGTTTGAAAGTTACAGGTGTTGATAGGGGTGAGTGTTAGTGAAAATTTTTCGTGTTTTTCATGTGCGATGTTTGCCTAGACATAACTTTTGAATTTCTCAGCCAATTTCCATGAAATTTTCACAGAAGGTAGTTGATTATATGTATTTTATGCCTGCAAAATTTGATGATTGTTGGTATAGTACTTTCAATAGTTTAATCGAAACAATGAAGGGTGCTGGCTAATTGCTGTCTGAGGGGCCAAAATCACGCTCAGTCCCAATACATGTTTCGACTATAAAATTGTTGATAGTGCATCGATTTTTTTGAAATTTTGCACATGCAACAAATGTAGTTTGAGAGGTTTGTGTTCAGAATTTTAGCCATTTCCTTTTCCAAATTCAAAAGTTACAGCGCTGACAAGCAAAACTAGGGGCTGTACAAAATGCAATGGCGCACATTCTACTCTTTCAGCGCTACAACAAAAAGTACTGCATCAATTAACATGAAATTTTGTAGGTAAAATGAACACATCTTAAGATGTTATTAAGCCAAATTTGAAAAATTTTCATGCGTCCATTGCAGAGTAATAGCTGTATTTCTGTGTCCCGATTATTGCGGATACAGGCTTTACTCATGCACCTACTACCAGTAAGTCTCACTTAGTCCACAATTTCCCATCCCTCCCGAGCTCCGCCAGATTATATTTTTCCACGGAAACTGTAAATTGGTACCGGATTTAGCACCGATATAGTACAGCCCGCAGTACCAAACATCAACTCGTTTCCTCCGCATCAAGTGGCAAAAGGCGAGCGATGTAAGCCTTCCCAAGAGTTGAGCAAACAATTTCACCTGCAGCTAGTTGTTCTGACGTTTGATATTGAGCTTTCGTGTAGCACGACGAGCACCGGCAAACACTCGGTTTATCCTTATATCTCGGATGAATTTACCGGTGACGGTCTCTCCTCAGCTGATGCAGTAGGTACCTAGCGCTAGCATACCGACGAGGCATATCGCCGTGACTGGTCGAGTCGGTTGATGGTTACGCTGCTGTTGTTGCTAGTTGGCAACAATCACTCACTCACAGCAGCGCCAGCAACCCTAACTGCGCGGTGGCAACTTTTGGCTTGTGCTCGGATTCCCACATACGCCTGCAGGGGGGCTTACATCGCCGCGCCGTGTCGGGTTAAAGATTCGTATCGTATTGCAATTTATGTTGGTATCGTGCATGTGCAGCTTCTCGGAGGCAGAGCCACACGCTACTCTGCCACATCCCACCGACCGACACGAAACGATGTCGCTCGAATGTAATCCTATCCATATTTATAGAAATTTGTTGTGATATTCAAGCCGACCTTAGCACTAAACGGTTCGTACTGGTGTTCGTAATGGTGGGTCCACTTCAAATAATGTAACACAAGAATGAAATAGAAATTATAACTTCAGAATCTGAAGTTAAGATTATACGGATCTACGGCAGCGGTTAACGTGCGAATTCCCAGCATAACCATACTGAGCATTTCTTTTAGAAATCTTCCTGGGATTTCTTCCAAAAGTCCCCCAAGGTTCCTTCCCGAATTAATCCATGGATTGCTCTCTAGAATCCTTTAGGGTTTTCTTCTCGAAATCCTTATGAGGACTTCAAGTGATTCCTTCCGTCAGTCACCCAGGGATTCCCTGTGGACGGCTCCCAGGGATTGCTTGTGTATGTTCCCAAGAGATTTCTTCCGGAACTCTCCCTGGAATTCTTTCTGGAAGTCTCCCAAGTATTCCTTCCAGAAGTTTCCCAGGGAGTTCGTCCGGAAGTCTTCCAAAGATTCTTACCTGCAGTCAGGAATTCATTCAGGAAGTCTCTCGAGGATGCTTTCTGGAAGTCTCCCATGGATTGCTTCCGGAAGTTTCCCAGGCATTGCTAGTGGAAGTCTCTAAGGGTTTCCTTTAAGAAGTCTCTAAAATAGTCCTTCCAGAAGTCTCCCAGTGAATTCTTCCAGAAGTCTGGCAGGGATTTTTTCAGGAAGTCTTAAAGGGCTTACTTCCAGAACTCTTCTAGGGATTGCTTGTGGAAGACTCCAAGGGAAACCTTCCAGAAGCCTTTAAGGAATTTTATCCAAAAGTCTTGCAGAGTTTTTCAAATATTTCTGGTCTCTAGAGGATTCCATCTGGAAGTATTTGTAGGATTTCTTCTGAAAGTCTACCAAAGATTTCATCCGAAAGTCTCCCTTCCGAAAAAAGGATTCCTTCAAGAATTCTCCAGGGATACATTCCCAGAATGCTCGCTCCCAGGAATTCCTCAAGGATTCCTTTCTAAAATCCTTTAGGGTTTCCTTCTCGGAATCCCTAAGGGGTTCCTTCGACAAGTCTCACAAGATTCCTTCCAGAAGTTTCCCAGGGAGTTCTTTCGGAAGTCTTCCATAGATTCCTTCCGGAAGTCTCCCAGGCAATCCTTATGGAAGCCCCCAAAATATTCTATCAGGAATCTCCAAAAATAACCCTTCCAGAAGTCTCTTAGTGATTTTTTCCAGAAATCTCGCAGGGATTGCTTGTGGAAGTCTTCTAAGGATTTATTCCGAGAGTCTCCATAGGAATCCATTCGGAAGTTTCTGGAATTCCTGCCAGAAGTCTCTCAAGTATTTCTTCGGGAAGTCTTCCAGGGCTTACTTCCGGAAGTCTTCCAGGAATTGCTTGTGGAAGACTTCAAGGGAAACTTTCTAGAAGTTTTGAAGGGATTTTATCCCAAAGTCTTCCAGAGGTTTCTTCTGAAAGTCTTCCAAAGACTTCTGGTCGCTAGAGGATTCCATCCGGAAGTATTCGTAGGATTTCTTCTGAATGTCTACCAAATAATTCATCCGAAAGTCTCCCTTCCAAAAAAAGGATTGCTTCTAGAAGCCTTCTAGAAGTCTCTCAGAAATTCGTTTAAGAATTTTCCAGGGATTCATTCCCGGAATGCTCCGGAGATCGCTCCCAGCAAAATTTCTAAAATACTTTAGGGTGTCCTTCTCAGAATCCTTAAGGAGTTCATTCGACAAGTCTCTCTTGGATTTTTTCTGGAAGTCTCCCAAGGATTTCTTCCAAAAATTTCTCAGAGAGGAAGCCTTCCAGGAATTCCTACTAGAAGTCTTCCAGGGATTCATTCCGGAAGTATTCCGAGGATCCCTTCCCGAAGTCTCGCATGGATTCCTTCCGGAAGTCTCCCAGGTATTGCTCCAAGGTCTCCAAGAGATTCCATCCGGGGATGCCTTTCGGAATTCTTCAGAACATTTATCCTAGAAGTCTCCCAGTAAATTCTTTCAAAAGTCTCCAAAGGAAAACCTTCCAAGGATTTTTAGGATTTCTTCCGGAAATATTCCATGGATTCCTTCTAGAAGACTTGAAGAGATCTATTTCGGAAATCCCTTTGGAAATTGTTTTGGAAGGCTCCAAGGGATTCCTTCGGGAAATCGCCGGAATCCTTCAGGGATTCCTGAAATTCTCTACGGAATTGTCCCAGGGTTTGCTTGTGGGAGGCTCCAAAGAATTCCTTCCTCGATTTCTTTAAGGGTTGCTCCCTGGAATCCTTCAGATTCCTTCTTGGTATCTAGTAGGGATTACTTGTTCGAATTTTTAATGAATCATTTCCGTCTCCCAGGGATTGCTTTGTATAAGTTTCCAAGGAATTCCTTCCGGAAGTCTCTCAAGAGTTTCTTCCGGAAGTCTCCAAGGGATTGCAAAGTGGTTTCTTCCAGAAGTCTCCCAGGGATTGCTTCTGAAAGTCTACTAAGGATTTATTCCGGAAGTCTTCAATGAAATTCATTCAGAAGTTTAAGAAATTCTTGCTAGAAGTCTCCCAAGGATTTCTTTGAAATGTCTCCTATAAGTTACTTCCGGAAGTCTTCCAGGAATTGCTTGTGGAGACTCCAAGGGATTTTTCCAGAAGTCTTCAAAGGATTTTATCCGGAAGTTTTCCATTGATTCCTTCCGGAAGTCTCCAAGGAATTCCTTAAGGAAGTCTCCAAAACATTCCTTCCAGAAGTCTCCCAATGAATTCTTCCCGAAGTCTCCCAGGACTTGATTCAGGAAGTCTTCTAAGAATTTATTCCGGAAGTTTCCAATGTAATCCATTCGGAACATTGAGGAATTCCTGCCTGAAGTCTCCCCAGGATTCCCTCGTTGGATTTTTTCCGAAAGTCTACCAAAAATTTCATCCGGAGGTGTCTGGAAGTGAAGGGACTTCCGGAAGAAGGAATTCCGTTCAGATGTCTCCCAGAGATTTCTTCCGGAATTCCCCGGAGATATATCCCCGGAATACTTCAAAGATCATTCCCAGGAATCTTCAAAGATTTCTTCTCGAGGATTTCTTCCTGAAGATACCCAGAGAGTTCTTCAGGAAGTCTTGCAGGAACGTCTACCAGAAGTCTTCCAGGAATTCATTCCGGAGACTTCGAAACCCCCTTCCGGAAGCCCCCCAAGGATTCCTTCCGAAAGTCTCCAAGGGATTCCTTCCTTAAGTTTCCATCCGGATTTTTCCCGAAAGTATTCAAGGGATGACTTTCGAAATTCCTCCAATTATTCCTCCTAGAAGTCTTCCAGGCAATTTTTCTGGGCATCTCCCTAAGATTGCCCCAGAAGTCTTTCAGGGATTCCCTCCGGAAATCTCCCATGGATTTCTTTCAGGAATCTTGTAAAGATCTCTTTCGAAAGTACCTCAAGGAATTCTGGAAGGCTTCGAGGGATTCCTTCGGGCAGTCGCCCAAAGATTTTTCTAAACGTCTCTCAAGAATTTCATTCGAAAGTCCCCTAGAGGTTCCATCCAGAATCCCTTCAGAGACTCCTTCGTAAAATTTTCTGGAAGTTCCAGAGATTTCTATCGTTTATCTCCCAGGGATTCCTTCCGAATGCTCCAGGGATCGCTCCCCAGAACCCATCAGGGGTTCCTGAAATATCATAGGGATTCTCCACGAAAGTATCCCAAGGTTTGCTTGACTCCAAGGAATTCCTTGCCGGAATTCTTCAGGGATTGATCTCCCAGGGATTCCTTCTGGATGGCTTCCAGGGGATACTTCCAGAAGTCTTCCAGGAATTGCTTGTAGAGACTCCAAGGGATTCCTTTCAGAAGTCTTCAAATAATTTTATCCGGAAGCCTTCCAGAGATGCCACCCAGAAGTCTACAAGGGATTCCATTAGGAAGTCTTTAAAATATTCATTTCAGTAGACTCCCAATGAATTCTCCCAGAAATTTCCCAGTTATTGCTTAATCCTAGGGCTTACTTCCGGAAGTATTCCAGGAATTGTTTGTGTTTCAAGGATTCCATCCAGATGTCTTCAAAGGATTTTTTCCCAGAAGTCTTCCAACGATTTCTAGTCTCCTTTGGATTCCATCCCGCAGTATTTGTAGAGTTTCTTCCGAAAGATTTCACCCGGAAGTGTCCGAAAGTGAAATGATACCATGATACTTTCTGGAAGAACGGATTCCTATTAGAAGTCTCCCAGAGATTCCTTCTAGCCCCAGGCATGCTCCAAAGATCGCTCCCAGGAATCCTTAAAGGGATTTCTTCGACATGCCTTCCAGGGATTTCATGCGGAAGTCTCCCAAGGATTATTTCTTCAAGTTTTAGGCATTCCTACCAGAGTCTTCTAGGAATTCATTCCGGAAGTCTTCTGAGGACCTCTTCCGGAAGACTCCCATGGATTCCTTCCGGAAGTCTCCCAGGCATTGCTTGTGGAAGTCTCCAAGGGATTCCTCCCAGAAGTCTCCAAGGTATTCCAACTGAATTTTTTTTCCGGAAGTCTTCCAAGGATCCCTTTCGAAATTCTTCCAAACATTCCTCCTTAAAGTCTCCCAGGGAATTCTTTCAGAAGTTTCCCAAAGAATTCTTCTGAAAACCTCCTTAGGATTCCTCCAGAAGCCTTCCAAGGATTGCTTCCGGAATCTCCCATGGATTCCTATCAGAAGTTTTGAAAAGATCTCTTTCGAAAGTCCCTCAGGCTTCAAGGGATTGCTTCTGGAAATCGCCCAAAGATTTTTTCCAGACATCTTCAAGAATTTCTTTCGGAAGTCTCCCAGAGATTCTATCCAGAATTCCTCCAGAGACGTCTTTGTAAAATCTTCTGGAAGTTCCAGAGATTTCTATCGGTTATCTCAGGGGTTTTTTTTTTTTTTTGAAAGTCTCCCAGGGATTCTTTTCCGAATTGCTCAAGGGATCGCATCACGGAATCCTTCAGGAATTCCAGATGTCTCCTAGGGATTCTCTATGGAAGTGTCCAAAGGGTTAGCTTGTGAAAGGTTCCAAAGGGATTCCTTCCCAAAATTCTCCAGGGATTGCTCCCCGGAATTCTTCAGACCCCTTCTCGGTATCTTTAAGGGGTTCCTTATTGGCATCCTTAAAGAATTCCTTCCGGAATTTCTAACGAAGGTCTCCTAGGAAGTCCATGTATAAGTTTCCAAGGAATTTCTTGGGGAAGTATTTAAAGAATGCCTTGCAAAAGTATCCAAGGAATTCCATTAGGAAGTCTCCAAAATATTACTTCCAGAAGTCTTCCAGTGAATTCTTCCAGTGAATTCTTCCAAAAGTCTCGCAGGGGATTGCTTGTGGAAGTCTTCTATTTAAGGATTTATTCCGAGATTCTCCAAGGGAATTCATTCGAAATCTTCAGGAATTCCTGCTAGAAGTCTCCCAAGGATTTCTTCGGGAAGTCTCCCAGGGGTAACTTTCGGAAGTCTTCCAGGAATTGCTTGTGGAAGTCTTCTGGAAGTCTCCCAGGGATTCCTTCAAGAATTCCCCAGGGATTCATTCCTGGAATGCACCAGAGATCTCTCCCGGTAATCCCTCAGTGATTCCATTCTAAAATCCTTTAGGATTTCCTTAAGGGGTTCCTTCGACAAGTCTCTCGGGGATTTCTTCCGATAGTCTTCCAAGGATTTCTTTCAGAAATTTCTCGGCGAGTTCTTCTGGAAGCCCTCCAGGGATTCCTTCCGGAAGTCTCCCAGGTATTTCTCCAAGGTCTCCAGAGGATTCCATCCATAGAAGTTTTTCCGTAGGTCTCCCAGGCATGCCTGTCGGAATTCTTCCAAACATTTATCGTAGAAGTCTCCCAGCGAATTCTTTCAGAAGTCTTTAAAGGAATTGTTTTGAAAACCTCCCTAGGATTCCTTTCGGAAGTCTCTCTGGGAATTATTCCGGAAATCTCCCATTGGGTTCTTTTAAAAGTTTTGAAGAGATCTCTTTCAGAAATCCCTCAGTGAATTTTTTGGAAGGCTTCGAGGGATTCCTTAGGGAAGTCGCCCAAAGATTTTTTTCCTGACGTCTCCCAGAAATTTCTTCAGGAAGTCTTCCAGAGATTTTATCCAGAATTCCTTCAGGGACTCCTTCGTAAAATCTTCTGGAAGTTCCAAAGATTTCTATCGATTATTTCCCGGGGATTTCATTTGAAAGTCTCTCAGGGTTTCCTTCTAGGAATGTTCCAGGGATCGCTCCCCAAAATCCTTCAGGGGTTCTTGAAATCTCTTAAGGATTCTCTACAGAAGTATCCTAGGGTATGCTTGTGGAAAGCTCCAAGGGATTCCTACCCGGAGTTCTTCAGGGATTGCTCCCTGGAATCCCTCAAATTCCTTCTCGGTGTCTTCAAGAAATTCCTTGTTGGAATCCTTAAAGAAGTCTTTCCGGAAATTTCCCAGGGATTCCCAACGGAAGTCTTCATGGGATCCCTTGTATAAGTTTCCGAAGGATTTCTTCTGGAAGTCTCTTAAGAATTCCTTCCGGAAGTCTCCAATGGATTCCCATAGGAAGTCTCCAAAGTATTCCTTCCAGAAGTCTCCCAGTGAATTCATCCAGAAGTCTCCCAGAAATTGCTTCTGGAGGTCCTCTAAGAATTTATTCCGGAAGTTTCCAATGGAATCCATTTGGAGCTATCTTAAATTCCTGCCAGAAGTCCCTCAAGGATTTCTTAAGGAAATCTCCCAGGGGTTTCTTCCGGAAGTCTTCCAGGAATTGCTTGCGGAAGACTCCAAGGGATTTCTTCCAGAAGTCTTCAAGGAATTTTATCCGGAATCCTTCCATAGATTTCTGCTGGAAGTTTCCCAAAGATGTTAAGTCTCCAAAGAATTTTATCCGGAAGTCTCCGTGGGATTTCTTCCGGAAGTCTACCAAGGATCTCATACGGAAGTCTCTCAGGGATATCTTCCGGAAATAGGGATTCCTTCCAGATGTCCTCTGGAAGTCTCCCAAGGATTCCTTCCGGATTTTTCCCAGGGATTGCCGGGGAAGTGTCCCAGGGATTGATTTTGGAAGTCGACAAGGGATTCATTCTTGGAGATCTCCACCGACTACTCTTCGAGATTCTTTAGGAATTTCTTATCGGAATCTTCTAGGGATTCATTCTCGGAATCCTTAAAGAATTGGTTCCGGAAATCTTCCAGGAAGTATCCCAGGAAGTATCCAGTGATTCTTTCCGGAAGTCTTCTAAGTATTTATTCTGGAAGTCTTCAAAGGATTCCATCCGGAAGTCCTACAAGAATTCCTGTCAGAAACCTCCCGAGGATTCCTTCCAGAAGTCTAAAACGGACTCCAGACGGAAGTCATTCAGGGAAGACTCCCAGGGATTTCTTCCGTAAGTTTTGCAGAGCTCCTTTCCAGAAATCTCTCAAATAATCCTTCCGGAAGTCTCCTTTATGCCATTAACAAGTCTGATCATATCACTGCGAAACCCAGTATATTTTTCGAGCACTTCGAGCGACATTCTGCTACGACGACGTTAGTCGTAGGTGCTCCAATGACTCCCTCGTAGCAGCAGCAGCACTTACTCGTATCGGAAGCAGTCAGTGCTTGGCAACTTTTGCGAATGTTTTGTGCAAACATATTTGCTGCTTATCGTAAACAAGCTTCCCGGTATGTCAACTATGTACAGTAAGCTCTGGATCCACTCATATGGAAGCGAAGAAATCTGCATTGTGACATCATTCTCCTTGCCTCGAGTTGCATCGAGTATTTGCCGAGTTCTTTCAGCTGTTTTGGTACAACTTAGTTGGTACATATTTACTGTTCCACGTTTCCAGGTAACATAATCGTGTTTAAAAATGTAATTAATGTTTCGCTCGGATTTCAAAAGAATCCTACGATAACCCACTCCCCGAGAATCGCCCCAATCAAGAGTTATGACCACCAAAGGTTGTTTGCTATTTAATTTCCTTCCAGAGCGGAGTTGACACGTTGTTAAATACTGGGGATTAGGTGTCATAGTTACAGTCGAACCAATCCGTAGCAGGTAGGTGGGTGCCACCACCGGTTCCATCTCGGGTTCGCAGATTTCTCTTTACATTTTAACCGACAGCCATGTACCTACGGACGGGAACTGGTGTTTGTCACACAGTCTCACAGTCAGCTCCACAGAGAAAGCTGTACAGCAGTTACCGATTGCTGAAGGTGGCAGAAGGTAATTTATGGTGACATGCCGAAGGCTCATACAACACCCGCACACACTGCTGCTGGTGCTAAGGGAAACCGGAGAAAAGTGGTACCAGTGGCGTGGGTAGGGCTGAAGGAAGCTGGGAGGATACTTCCATGGATCTTTGCCCGAGCCCCTAATGGTCATTAAAGCGTCTCACCCGACGTCCTCGCTAGGCAGAAATGTCTTGCATTCCTCCAGGGATTTCTCCACTAATTCTTCCGGAGATACACCGCCAGGAAATATTCCGGATATATCGCCAGAGGAATTTTTAAAGGAATCTCCGGGGGAATACGTGAAGCAATCCCTAGTGAGCTTCCTGGAGGATTTCCTGGAAGAATCCCTGCAGGAATCTCTGGAGGACTTATTGGAAAAATCAGCAGAGATAGTCTGGGAGGAATTCCTGAAGAAATCCCTGGAAGAATCCCCGGAGGAATTCCTGGAGGAATCCTCGGAGGAATTCCTAGAAGAATAGCCGGAGAAAATTTTGAAGGCATCCTGGAAGAATCAGCGGAGATATCCCGGGAGGAATTCCCGCAGGAATACCTGGAGGAATCCTCATATGAATTCCAGGAGGAATCATCGGAGGTATTGCTAGAGGAATCCCCGAAAGAATTCGTGGAGGAATCTTCGAAGGATTTTTTGGAGGAATACCCGAAGAAATTCCTGGAGGAATACCTGAAGCAGTTTCTGGAGGAATCCCCGAAGGAATTCCTGGAGCAATCCTCCGGAGGACTTTTTGGAGAAATCTTCGTAAGAATTCCAGGAGGAATATCTTGAGGAATCTCCGGAGGAAATCCTGAAGAAATCCTAGGAGAAATTTCCGGGGAATTCCAGCCAAATTCCTTGATGAATTTCCGAAAATTTCTGGGGAACTTTTGAGGAAATGCTGGAGGAGAAATTCACGAGAAGCTTTTGGAGAAACTTTCGAGGAGCTCCTGGCTGGAGGAGTTTTCGAGGAACTTTTGGAGGAATTCCTGACCAACTCCTGGAGAATTTCCAGATAAACTCCTGGAAAAATTCTCGATGAACTTCTGGAGGATCCTTAACTCATGGAGGAACTCCCGAAAACCTCCTTTAGGAATTCCGGATGCACCCCTGAAAAAATTCCTGAGAAACTTCTGGAGGAATTCCCTACGAGAAACTCCTGGAGCAATTCTCGAGGAACTCCAAGAGGAAATCTCGAGGAACTCCAAGAAGAATTGCTGAGGAACTTTTGAAGGAATTCTCGCAAAACTCCTGCAGGAAATCCATCGAAGCTCCTGCAGGAATTTTCCAGGAATTCCCAGAGAATTTCTTGCGAAACTCCTGGAGGAATTGCCGATTAACTTCTGGAGGAATTCCCGAGACACTCTTGGAGGAATTCCAGAGAACCACCTGGAGGAGTTCCCGAGGTGTACAGGAGGAATTCCCTATGAACTTCTGGAAGAATTCCCCAGGAACTCCTGGAGGTTTTTCTTGATAGCTGCTGAAGAAATTTATTAAGAACTGCTTGAGATCTCTCAAGGAACTCCTGAAGGAATTCCCTAGGAGCTTCTGGAGGAATTTCCGATGAGCTCCTGGAAGATTTCCCAAGAAACTTCTGGAGGAATTTCTGAAAAACTTCTGAAGATTTTTTTCAGGAACTCCTAGAGATCTTCTCGAGGAATTCCGGGAGTAATTTCTGGTTAACTCCTGGAATACTTCACTAAGACTTCCTGGAGAAACTTCCGAGAAACTGTTGGATGAATTTCTGAAGGAAATCCCGAGAAACTCCTGGGGGAATTCCCGAGAAACGCATGAAAGAGTTCCCGAGGATTCCTTGGAGAAATTCGCGAGGAACTTCTGGAAGAATTTTCGAGGATCTTCTGGAGGAATTCCTAAAAAAACCTCCTGGAGGAGCTTGTGGAAGAACTCCTGGAGGAATTTCTGAAGAAGTTCTTTAGCAATTTGCGAGGAACTTCTGGAGTAATATCCGAGCAATTCCTGGAGGAGCTTCTGACGAACTACTGGAAGAATTTCCGAGAATCTTCTAGAGGATTCTTAGAATTTTCTGGAAGAACTCTCGAAGGACTTCTGTATGATTTCCCGAAAATCTGAGGTATTTCCGACGCGCTCCTGTGAAATTCCTGAGAAACTTGGAGGAATTTCCGAGGAAATCCTTGAAGAATTTTCGAGGAACTTCTGGTAGAATTCCCAAAAAACTTCTGGTGAAGTTCCCGAGAAACTCCAAGAGGAATTTCCGAGAAACTTTTGGATGAACTTTTGGAGGAAATCCCGAGGAACTCCTGGAGGAATTCCCGAGGAACTCATGAAGGAGTTCCTGAAGATTCCCTGGAAAAATTCGCAAGGAACTCCTGTGTGAGTGAGGTGTATACTTAGCTTGTCCTTTATTATATGGTGCATACTCGCCTTATCCTTGCTGCCTGACAGGTCAGACAGACAAGTTGATCATGTTTGCAACATAACTCCGTGGTTGGCGCCAGTTCGGTGGAAACACTCGGCTGGAGCAAGCATCAGTTCCAACGGTGGAGTCGCAAGCGGGTTAGAATTTCAAGGTTCCCCGTTGGGTGATTTCTTTTATGAGTTATTGAGTATTTACATCCTGAAAAAATGGTCAAGGATCTTGTGGAGGAACTCCCGGAGGAATTCCCAAAAAACTCCTGGAGGAATTTCTGAGGAACTTCTGTAGGAATTCGCGACGAACTTCTGGAGGAATATCCAAACAATTCCTGGAAGAGCTTCCGACGAACTCCTGAAAGAATTTCCGAGAAGCTTCTAGAGGATCCTTAGAAACTTCTGGAGGAACTCTCGAAGGACTTCTGATGAATTTCCGAGAATTCCGCTCCTGAAGGAATTCCCGATAAACTTCTGGACGAATTCTCTAGGAACTCCTGGTGAAATCCCTGAAGAATTTCCGAGGAACTCCTAGAGAATTTTCCGATGAACTCCTAGAAGATTTCCCGAGAAACTCTGGAAGGAATTTCTGAAAGGCTTCTGAAGAAATTTTTCAGGAACTTCTGCAGATCGTCTCGAGGAATTCCTGGAGGAATTTCTTATTAATTCTTGAAATACTTCTCGAAGGACTTCCTGGAGAAATACCCGACACGCTATGTCTGAACCAGCAGATTATAAAAATTGCATGTACATCGGGTTTCTTTCCATAAAACATCAGTATTCAAGCTATATTTTCATTTGCAGAAGGTTTCAAAATATTCTATCGGGGAAATTTTGATTTTTCCATCTTTTTGACCGTTTTTCATACAAATTTGCTTGAAATCCTCATTTTCGGTCAATTTCTCTCCCATACAAAATGTATGGAAAAATTTTCACCGATAGAATATTTTAAAACCTTCTGCAAATGAAAATATAGCTTGAATATTGATGTTTTATGGAAAGAAACCCGATGTACATGCAATTTTTATAATATGCTGGTTCAGACATAGCGTGCCGAGGAACTCCTGGATGAACTTCTGGAGGAAATCTCGAGGAACTCCTGGAGGAATTCCAGAGGAACTCATGAAGCAGTTCCCGATGATTTCCTGGTGAGATTCGAGAGGAACTCCATGAAGAATTTATGAGGATCTTCAGGAGGAATTCCCGGAGGAATTTCCAAAAAAAAAAACTCCTGGAAGAACTCCAAGAAGAACTCCTGGAAGAACTCCTGGAAGAACTGCTGGAAGAACTCCTGGAAGAATTTCTGAGGAACTTCTATAGCAATTCGCGAGGAACTTCTGGAGGAATGTCCGAGCAATTCCTGGAGGAGCTTCCGACGAACTCCTGGAAAAAAAATCCGAGAAAATTCCAGAGGATCCTTAGAAACTCCCGGAAGAGCTCTCGAAGGACTTCTGAATGGATTCTCGAAAATCTCCTAGAGGAATTCCCGACGCGCTCCTGAAGGAATTCCCGATAAACTTCTAGAGGAATTCCCTAGGAACTCCTGGTGAAATTCATGAGGAACTTGGAGAAATTTCCGAGGAAATCCTTGAAGAATTTTCGAGGAACTTCTGGTAGAATTCCCAAGAAACTTCTGGTCGAGCTCCCGAAAAAATCCTAGAGGAATTTCCGAGAAACTTCTGGATGAATTTCTGGAGGAAATCCCGAGGAACTCCTGGAGGAATTCCCAAAGAACTCATGACGGAGTTCCCAAAGATTCCCTGGAAAAAATCGCAAGGAACTTCTGAAAGAATTTTCAAGGATCTTGTGGAGGAATTCCCGGAGGAATTCCCAAAAAACTCCTGGAGGAATATCTGAGGAACTTCTGTAGGGACTTCCGACGAACTCCTGAAAGAATTTCCGAGAAGCTTCTAGAGGATCCTTAGAAACTCCTGGAGGAAGTCTCGAAGGACTTCTGAATGAATTTCCGAGGTTCTCCTTGAGGAATTCCCGACACACTCCTGAAGGAATTCCCGATAAACTTCTGGACGAATTCTCTAGGAACTCCTAGTGAAATCCTTGAAGAACTTGGAAATCCATGAAGATTTTCCGAGGAACTCCTAGAGGATTTTCCGATGAGTTCCTAGAAGGTTTCCCGAGAAACTCCGGGAGGAATTTCTGAAAAGCTTCTGAAGAAATTTTTCAATAACTCCTGGAGATTTTTTCGAGGAGTTCCTGGAGGAATTTCTGATTAACTCTTGAAATACTTCTCGAAGGATTTCCTGGAGAAATACCCGAGGAACTCCTGAATGTACTTCTGGTGGAAATCCCGAGGAACTCCTGAAGGAATTCCAGAGGAACTCATGAAGCAGTTCCCGATGATTCCCTGGAGAAATTCGCGAGGAACTCCAGGAAGAATTTTCGAGGATCTTCTGGAGGAATTCCCGGAGGAATTTAAAAAAAAACTCCTGGAAGCACTCCAGGAAGAACTTCTGGAAGAACTCTTGGAAGAATTGCTGGAGAACTCCTGGAGGAATTTCTGAGGAACTTCTATAGATATTCGCGAGGAACTTCTGGAGGAATGTCCGAGCTTCCGACGAACTCCTGGAAGAATTTCCGAGAAACTTCCAGAGAATCCTTAGAAACTTCCGGAAGAGCTCTCGAAGGACATCTGAATGAATTCCCGAAAATCTCCTAGAGGAATTCTCGACGCGCTCCTGAAGAAATTCCCGATAAACTTATGGAGGAATTCCCTAGGAACTCCTGGTGAAATTCCTGAGAAATTTTATGGTATTTCCGAGGAAATCCTTGAAAAATTTCCGAGGAACTTCTGGAAGAATTCCCAAGGATCTCCTGGTGGAGCTCCCGAGAAACTCCTAGAGGAATTCACGAGAAGCTTCTGGATGAACTTCAAAAGGAAATCTCGAGGAAATCTTGGAGGAATTCCCGAGGAACTCATGGAGGAGTTCTCGTGCATTCCCTGGAGAAATTCGCGAGGAACTCGTGGAAGAATTTTCGAGGATCTTCTGGAGAAATTCCCGGAGGAATTCCCAAAAAAAAAAACTCCTGGAGGAACTCCTGGAAGAGCTCCTGGAGGATTTCCTGGAGAAATTTCTAAAGAAGCTCTGTAGAAATTCGCGAGGAACTTCTGGAGTAGTCTCCGAGCAATTCCTGGAGGAGCATCCGACGAACTCCTGGAAGAATTTCCGAGATTCTTCTAGAGGATTCTTAGAAACTTCTGGAAGAACTCTCGAATGGATTCCCGGCGCGCTTTTGAAGGAATTCCCGATAAACTTCTGGAGGAATTCCTCAGGAACTCATGGTGAAATTCCTGAGGGACTTGGAGGAATTTCCGAGAAAATTCATGAAGAATTCCCAAGAAACTTCTGGTGGAATTCCTAGAAGATCTCCTGCGGAGCACCTGGAGGAATTCTCAAGGAGCTTCTGAAGAAATTGCCGAAAATCTCCTGGAAGAATTTCCGAGGAGTTCCTAGAGGAATTTCTGAGGAAATTTCAGATGAATTCCCGAGGAATTCCTGAAGGGATTCTCGCGGAGCTCCTGAAGATCCTTTGAATGAATTTTCGTTGATCTCGGAACAGGAAGGATTCATGCATTAAAGCTGAAGCATTTCTTGGGGAAATCGCAAAGGCAATTTCCCAAAGAAGTTCTGGATGAATTCGCACCTTCCCCTTTGCACCTTCCCCCCTTTAGAAGGTTGCCGGAAGTAAGTAGCTTTTTTGTATTTTTTATAAATTCTACACATTTTTGCTCAAATTTTATCGTTTTGCTAAACATCAATAGTTCTTACTGATCCTTGACAAGCAATGTATTACTACCCATCATATTCTGTTGAAGTTTTGATCCCAGTGCTATTCTAAGGCCTCCAAAGTATTCCGAAGTTTGTGTCACAAATGCAACATTCTAAACCAAATTTTATACACGATAAATGATCACAGAACACAGTCAACGGTACTCAAACAGCCTCAAAGCACCTCTAGAAAATTCATAGTGCATCTAGGTCATCCAAACTACTCTGGAATTAATTTTCTTAAGATCTACAACATCTACCAGCCTTTATGATCACTCTATTCAAGAAATTTAGTCACGTTGATGTCCATTAGACCTCGCAATGCTACAAGCAACTCGATATTGTGGTAGTTGGATATTCTGTGAAATACTAATGGCCTCCAATGCACTTTGAAGTTTGGGTTACAATATCTACATACGGTATCATGCTACAATTGTAAAAAATATTCGTGGAATGTAGTCTATACTGCTTATGGAACCTCAGTGCACAAGCATAATGCTTTTGGTACAATTATAGGATATGCCAGGCTTGCAAACTATTCTGGAACCTTCAAGGACTACATGCTCTACTCTTGTTTCTCTTCATTCTATCGGCATAATTCTTTCACGATTGTATCTGTTGCACCTCATAATATTACGAGTATTAGTAAAGTGTTGTTATTTGGGTGTCCACTGGAATACAAATGGACCCAATGTATTTTGAAGAATGGGTGTCAATATATGTAAACCTACACCATAACCTTTCCCTACCAAAATCACCTTCCTCAAACTATGGGTCGTGACCCACCAGCACCATAAGAAATACACGCGTCGGTAAAGAAGTTTGAGATATACTGCTCCAAAAAATCCTTCTGGAGTTCCTCCAAGACTTTCCTCCAAGGTATTCTTCCAAGAATATCTGCCAATAATTCTTCCAGGAATTTTTCAAGAAATTTCTCTAATATTCTTCCAGGAGTTCCTCCAAGAATTTTTACCATAAATTCCTACAAGAATCTCTCCAGGAATTTCTCTAAGAATTCCTACAAGAATTTCATTAGGAATTTCTCCAAAAATTTGTCCACATATTCCATTAAAAATTTTTCCAAGAATTTCTCCAGAAATTCTTCCAAGAAATTCTCCAGAAATTCCTCCAAGAATTTCTCCTATAATTCCATTGAGAGTTTCTCCAGGAACTTCATCAAGCATCCCCCTAATAATTTCTCCAGAAATTGTGCAAAGAATTTCTCAAAAATTCTACAAAGAATTTCTCTATAAACCTGCAGGAAATCTTCCTGAAATTCTTCCAAAAATAATCTCATACTAGATTACTTTCAGGCATTTCTCCAAAAATGCCTTCAACAATTCGTTAAGATTTTTTCAAGGAATTACTTCAGGAAACCCTCCAGAAACTTCTTCAGGAACTTCCGAAAATTCATCCAGGAATCTCCCAGGGATTTTTTTTAGAATTTTTTCCAAGAATTCCTCCAGAAATTTCCCCATGAATACCTCCAGGTTACTCCAGGAAACCTCTGGAAGTTCCTCAAGGGAAAATATCTAAGAATTTGATCGAGAAATCTTTATGGAGATTCTTCAGAAATTCCTCCAAATTTTTTTAAGGAATTATGCCAAAAATTCCTCCCGAAACTACTTTAAAAGCTCCATTTAAAAAAGACACTACACCGTCTTCAGCCAGAGGCTGCACAGATTTAACGTTACTAACACGAGACAACGGACAACACACATAACACCCAGTGGCCCAATGGAAAATTTTCCGTTTGATGAAAAGTTTTCCCCGACTGGAGCGGGAAACAAACCCACACTCCGAGGCTTACGAAACGCCTAGACGACTGACGCCGCTAACCGCATGGCCACGAAGCCCACATTTCTTGAATTACTCCAGTAATTCCTCCAGGAACTCCTTCAAGAACTATCTAATAAATCCTTCTTGGAATTCCAACCGGAAAACCTTCAGAAGTTCCTCCAATAAATACTCCGGAAATCCAATAAATACTTCAGGAAGTCCTCCAGGAATTCATCCAGGAATTACTCTTATAATATTTTCAGGAATTTCCCCAAGAATTCCTCCAGGAATTCCACCAAGAGTTCATCAAGGAATTCCTCCAAGATATCTGTCTAGAATTCTTCAATTAATCCCTCCACGAATTCCTCCAAAAATTCCTACAACACCTTCTCCAAGAATTTCACCAGGGTCCCTCTAAGACTTGTCCCAAGTATCCCTTCAGGAATTTCGCCAGAATTTTTTTCAGTAAATTCCCTTAAGAATTCATCCAAAATTCCTTCATGAATACTTCCAAGGTTCTTCAGGAAATCTCCAGAAATTTCTCAAAAAAATATTCCTGGGACATCTCCAGTGTTTCTGCTGAGAAAAGGACGCAATCTTGGCATCCTATAATAATTCATGGAAGAATTCCTGGAGCAATACCTAGAGGAATTTCTGCAGGAATTCCTGGAGAAACTTATGGAGAACCTAGTGTAGTATCTTTTACAGCAATTCCTGTAGGAATCTCTGCTGTTTTTCTGGAGGAATGGTGTTTTCCGGGAATTCCTGGAATATTGGCTGCAGGAATATATTCTGGAGTATATCCTGGAGGAATTCCTTGAGGAATGACTGATGGAATTCCTGGAAGAACTCCTGTTGGAATTGCTGGAGGAATTTATGGAAGAATTTCTGGAAGAATCCCTGGAAGAATTTCATTAGGATTCCTAGATAAACTAGTAATTATTCCTCGAGGTATTCCTGGAAGAAGTCCTGGAGAAGTTTCTGGAAAAATTAGCCGGTGAAACTCCCTGGAGGAATTCCTGGAGTCCCTTGAAGAATTCCGGAAGGAAACTCTGGAGATTTCCCTGGAATTTTTTTTGGGAGAATCCCTTGAGGAATTCCTGAAGAAATCCCTGTATTAGTTGTTGGAGAAAATCCTGGATGAATTCCTGAAGGAATACCTGAATAAATTCCTGGATAGGTTCATGGAGTATTCCTGAAAGAATCCCTGAAGGAATCCCTGCGGGAATTCTAGGGCAAATTCCTGGAGGAATCCCAGGAGAAACTTTTGCAGGAACTCTTGGGAAAATAACCTGGAGGAGTTTTCAGGGAACTCCAGGAAAACTCCTTAGGGGACTTCCGAGGAATTTTTGGGGAACTTCCGGGGGAATTCCCGGGAAATTCTTGGAAGAATTCTCGAGGAACTTTTGCATTTTTTTTCGAAAGGTTCTTGAAGAACTCCTGGAGGAATTCCAGCACGGCTCGTGAATAAATTTCTGAGAAACTGTCGGGAAATTCGTGAAGGATTTCACGGGAAGTCCTGGAGGCATTCTCGGAGAACATCACGATGAATTTCTGAGGGATGAATCAGCCTAGGACTAAAATTGTGGGCTTCGTGGCCGAGCGGTTAGCGGCGTCAGTTGTTTAAGTGTATCGTAAGCTTCGAAATGGGGGTTCGATTCCCGCACCAGTCAGGAAAATCTTTTCGTCAAACAGAAAATTCTCCACTGTTTAGTTCAGTCTGTAGAGGCCGCAAGGTCGAAGACGGACACACACGCCTATGCACTCCATCGCAATTCAAGAGAGGTAGTGATCGTTGCACAGTTAAAAGCACGGATGTTATCCTCCAAGCAACGCAACGTGGCGTAGCTTTACCGTATAGTCGTCGTTGTCGACGTCCGTCGTCTGCTTGCGCTCTCCTCTGTAAGTCTAGAAGCAGAGACGTTTCCGGTGACATTCTCAGGTGTAGAGGTACACATCGAAATCATTCTCGTCGTTCATCGTCGTCGTCGTCGTTGTAGTCCGCCATGCGACACGGCCTAGAGCATGGTTAAATTATGTTTTCCTCTTCCTGTCGGGTGCACGCACGGGGGTCCATCCAATTCCCCTTAGAAATCCGGGCTTCGGGTGCAGATTGAAACCTCTGTTGTGGAAGGTAGCTGCCGGTCGGTCGGTCTGTGTAGAGAGGAAGCTGACTTCAATTTAGATGATGCATTTCTTCAGGCACTGACTGCAACTGTCACCGCAATTGAACCATGATTTAGAGAGCCAACGTCGGGATTCGTTTGGCGTCGTCGTTGCAACTTCTAGACGCCCGCCATAGTTGGATGGGTGTTACATGAAATTGGTTTGATTTGGCTTGCCCTGAAGCGTCAAAGGAAATTATCTGCCACTGACTGTTGCAGCGAGCTTGGAGATAGTGTAAATTTTCCGTATGGAAATCGTCCGAAAATTGCTGGTCATCAAATTAAAGAGATGAAGTGAAAGGGATTCTCCTGGATTGGATAGACAACGTAGCACTTCCGAATTCATTAAAGTGAAACCCGTAATTGCGTTAGAATTAAAATTTACGAAACATCTGTGCCACCACGTATCCTTACCGTTCCACTAACGGGTTTTACACTTAGACACTCTAAGCGCCATGCTAAAACAATGTTCATTAAATGCTCGTTTCAGACGGCAACTATCTTGCATTCATTATTCGTTCGTTCTTCCGGTGCTGCCCGAGTGGAAGAAAATATCAACGTTATGCTTTTAGGTCACATTCAAGTGTGAACATTCCAATTGTCCATTGTCCAATTGCTGGTTCAATCTGCAAAAGTCTTCTTTGTTATTGTTCGTTATTTTCTGTCGTTCGCAAAGCATACAAATTGACCGGATTTTGTGGCAGCCGTACCCCGGCTGTTCAGCTCGGCTCGTCGCATTACACCATCTAAAGCAATGTTGAAGAGTAGAGTCGGTCACCTTTTTGCAGTCCTCGGCGAGATTCGAATGAACTGGTTAGTTCACCTGTTTTGCTTTAATCAGTCTTGTCAGCCGTTTTCATCCATGATTTGCCATAGATCTGTGAGCTCAATACTGTCGTTTGCCGCCTTGAAGTCGATGAACATTTGGTGCGTATTCACGGCATTTCTGGAAGTTTGCGTACGGTGAAGATCTGGTCCGTTGTCGGCCGGCCTTCGATGAAGCCGGCTTGATAACTTGCCACTGACTCATTCGTTTTAGGTGACAGACTACAGAAGAGCATCTGGGATAGCACTGGGACAGCATCCAAAATAGTGAGCGCTCTTAAGTTTTCACATTTCATATGGTCGCCTTTCTTGTGAATGGGGCAGATCACCCCATCCTTTCACTCCTCCGGGGGTTGTTCGTTTTCCCAGATCCTGACAACCAACCGATGCAGGCAGGTGGCCAACTTTTGTCATGTGGGCCCATTTTGATGAGTTGAACTGAGATACCATCCTTACCAGTTACTTCGTTGGCTTTAAGCTGGTGAATGGCATCTTCAACTTCAATCGGTGTGGGAGTTGGTTGAGTTCCGACCTCTGTTACATTGGCGGCGTAGTCGTTGCCTCCGTTTTCGTGGTCTCCCGTGCCTGCGTTCTCCATGCTATTCAGGTGCTCATCGAAGTGCTGATTCCATCTTTCGATCACCTCATGTTCGTCCGTCAAGAGGCCTCCGTCCTTATACCTGCACATTTCGCCTTGCGGCACGAAGCCGATGGATCATGCTGTGGTGTTGATGGCGTGACCGACACTTGAAAATGGTTTCCAAAGTGCTCGAACCAGCGTTTCAACTGGTCAGCCGGGTCGGTGAATAACTGTCCAGACGTGTCTTTCACGGGCATCGCAGCATTCATCTTGATCCCACTAAGACGACGTGAGACATCATAGAGGAGACGGATGTCACCTGTCGGCTGGGGAGTCCGCCCACGCTCTTTTGTCCCGTCTATATGAGCGTTTAACTTCCTTCTCGATAGCCGAATAGGCTGCCAATCCGGAGACGACGGGTTCGATTCCCGTTCCGGTTGGGAACATTTCCTCGACACCCTGGGCATGTTTGTATCATTGTGCCTGCCTCACAATATACAAAGTCATGCAATGGCAGGCAAAGAAAGCCCTTCAATTAATAACTGTGGAAACGCTCAAAGAACACAAGTTGAAGCGAGGCAGGCCAAGTCCCAGTGGAAGCGTAGAGCCATAAAGAAGAAGAAGAAGAAGAAGAAGAAGAAGAAGAAGAAGAAGAAGAAGAAGAAGCGCTGACGGACTACGGCTTTGGCTACTCGTGTTTTCGCTCGCTCTATCGCGGCTTTGGCGTTCCTTCGCTCCTCTGCCTTCCTCTAGGTATCATCTGTGATATACTGCTTTCTTCGAGTGCGTAGCTCACCCAATTTATTCTCGCCGGTGGCGAGGAAGGCATTCTTGATGGCGCTCCATTAATCTTCTACGCTTCCAACTTCTGGAATATTCGCAGCACGGTTCTCTAGCTCCTCGATGAAGGACCTTTTCACCGTAGCGTCTTCCAGTCGGCATGTTTCTCCTTCTGTCACTGGATCCTGGCAATGCGCTGTCGGACCTCGCCGATTAGAAGATGATGCTCGGACGCAATGTCGGCGCTACGTTTGTTCCGCACACCAAGAAGGCTCCTGTCCATTTTCGGCTGATGCAGATGTGGTCGATTTGATTTTCCGAGACGCCATCACGGGAAACCCATGCCACTTTGTGCACTGGTCGATGAGGAAAGAGCAATCCCCCAATCACCATGTCATTGTTGCCACAAAACTCTGCAAACAGGTCTCCGTTTTCGCTCATTTCTCCGAGATCATGGCGTCCCATGACGCGCTCATAGTCTTAGTTGTCGGAACCAACCTTCGCGTTGAAGTCGTCCATGAGAATCTCGATATCATTTTTCGGAATCTTGTCCACGACAGCATTCAGTAGACTGTAAAAGTTCTCTTCGTCTTGCATTTCGGCAGCATTGGTTGGCGCGTGACATTGGATCATGGTAAGGTTTTAAACCCGTGTTCTGAATCTGTCTACAATTATTCTCTCATTAAAAGATTCTCACTTCAGCGCAGCGTGGGCGTGGACGTGATCGCTGAGCAGGAAACCAGCTCCACGGTGGCGAGAAGCGTTTTCACCCGTAGGCCAGAGTATAGCAGAATTTGACCCAACGCCAATCTGTGTTCTCCTAAATTCGGCCAACGGACTTCGCTCAGTCCTAGGATCTCAAGCTTCATACGGCATGCCTCATTGACTAGTTGTGCCAGTTTACCCTGCTGGTCTAGGGTTAATACATTCCTAGTTCCAATTCTTGTCTGTTGTTTCGCGCTTTGAGTCGTTGCCGTTGAATCAGCTCGTATTCTTCCATTTTCGGATTCTGTTGGCCTAAGGTCCTCTATCCACCGTGGTGGGGCTATGAATTAAGGTATAACTTCCGGTGGAGGAGCATTTCATACTCAGCTGCTGGATGCCAAAACAGACGCTGTTTGAGCCGCACCTACTTGGAGATCAGACGCTCGAAACGTACCTCCTCAAACTAGCTGAAATCAGAAGGACAACACAGTCTAGGCTGCATTACCAGCTAAGCAAACAACTCTTAGCTGGCGGTCTTTGTCATCGCTTGACCCGTGGAAGCATGAGGTAGGAACTTGTGAGGACTAGAGCTATGTTCAACGCTCTCCTTATTGACTCTCCGTTTTGCAGCCCATATTTTTATGATCCTCGCAAGGTATGTAACCCCTAAACGGGAGTCGATCAACATTTGGATGAAGATGAACTCACTCAAGAATGTGTTCAACACTTGAGTTCAAGACTTTCGTACAATTGTTTCAATTTTTCTGAGAAGATAGAAGTCAAGAGATATTAAATTGGATGGGAACTATTCGAGATGACTGGCTCTAGATGTTAAGTAGATATTTTTCAACTATTACGAATCACGAAAAACCAAATGAATTCAAAAAGTCCAGTACGAAGTGTTCAACAGTCGGCGAATTTCCTTATTCCACGCTCTCTTGTTATTTTGCCCTGCTCGGATGCGTTCGCCCATTGCGAAAGCGAGCTTCCACCGCCGTAAAACGTGATTAGCATGAAATGAGATGCACGAGCACAGCTCCGGCATCAACCAAGCAAGGGTTCTTCCGAGTTGTTCACTCCACATGCCGAACTCAACTCCTACTGTCAGTCCTTCCGGTCGTAGTGGCATACCTACCTATACATAGTAGTGTGAATAAGCTCCATGGATTAGAGACTCATTGCTAATGGATCGCGCATCTCAACGCTATCACACCATTGGTTCGGCGGAGTAAAAAAATCTTCCACCACCCATATGTGGGTCGACATTTTTGGACAATTTCGTTACACACACCCAGGTTTGGTCACCCCCATGCAAGAAGAGCTGTGAATATTTGATTTCATGGACGTGCTAATAATTTAATTTTACAATTTATTCGCCAGCACCCACTGACTGGCTTCCGTCGACCACGGCCCGGTGGTTCTCTCGAATCATGAAATATGGCTATTACAGTACCTACCGTTAATAAGGGTAAATTTGATCAATTTTGAATAAGGTTGTGCCATCAGGTGTTGTTAGGGGTGACTGCAACATGTTCTTAGATCCATTTGAAGTAAAAGAGCGAGTGATGACGCGCCTAGGCTTTCGAGCCTGGACATGAGGGTCCCATCCCAGGAAGAAGAGCATCGATGGATTGATATTAACTTTCTTAG
>NC_085137.1:154934343-154957814 GCF_035046485.1 Aedes albopictus | reverse complement strand
TACGTTGCTTCATTGTTACTGAAAAGCCAAAAATAATTTTACAGCAAATGTTAGTAAGCTCAAGTGCTCCACAACATGACGGAGCCTCTGCTTTCTCTTTCTCCAGTCCATATTTCAGCAAATTATTTTCTACGAAGCATTCCTTCCACGACTTCTCTCTGGAGCCACCTTCAGAGTTCAACAAATATCATTTTTTCTACCGGCAATTTCTTCTTGGCAGATTGTATCCACCAGCATCATCGGTTTTCCTTGGAAGTATTCTACCCGTTCCGGGAAAGGAACCACTCGTTGTTTACACACAGACACACACACCTTCCAGTTCCCATAGAGTTTCTCGCTGTTCGATTCCCAAACGAGCAATGAGTGGTTTGACGGGGAGTCCCATGGTGATGGTGGCAGTGGTGGAATCCAGCCAAGACAAGGTGGCATCATAATCGTTTCTGCAGCTGATGCACTTTCTTCGCCCACCACTGCACTGGCACTGGCGCCGCTCAAGGAGAAGAACAAAAGCTGGCACCGCAAAGATGCAACCGATTTCAAACATAAATTTCCAATATAAATAGCTGCTACTGAAGAGCGGGGTGCTGCTTTCGTGGTTCTTTCTTTTTTATTTTGTGGGGGGATAGATTCTGTTTCTGTATCGAATCGCTTACGATGCGCTGCTGTGCGGCGAGAATGGTGCACCTTGGGGATCTGTTTCAGCAAGTTCTGCCGAGATGGTAGGAACGCGTTGAGTGCAGCCAGTCAGCGGTGCTTTCGGGAGTGGAATTTCCTAGGAATCGATATAGAGGTGGGAACGTACATACCTACTGCTGGAGTGTTTCGCTGGATTGCACCAGGAAGTGCACGTTGTAGTGTTGATAGTCAAGTTGCAACGATGAAGCTATTGCTCATGAGAGTCGTGAGATGGCTGGGGATTCATTCACCTAAGCGAATATTCACTTCATCCATGATGGGTTTCAGTTCACTACGTCATATCTTTCTACACACATTTTATATGCGCCTAAATGGAGGCATGCACGCATATGGCCTCCACTTTATCATCTTATGCAACATCTTATACGATTACTGGTTGTCTGGACACTACCAACGCTGTCTATCGATGACCATGTACTTCGGTTTGTTGGCATAGATACTGACGGCTGCTTCAATGTCTATAGACTTATCCCATACTTCCCATAGAGCTCCAACCGCTCAAACTACTAAAACCTACTGATAGGAGCTCCAGGATTTCAAACTTTCAAATAGTTGAGACAACTAATGATATTAATACTCTTCATCATCATCAAGCTCCCTCCATTTATTTGCCGAATAAGCGAAGATACATGAGTGCTAGAGAAATATTCTAGCGTTATTCTTTTGCCGGATCTCGCGACAATTTCACCCGCGTACACTCTGAATGGAACCCCATATCGATATGAAATCGAATGCTACGCCGTTATTGGTTCGAATTCTCCCACAGAAGGAGCAATGGTGACGACGACAGAAAGGTGCGGCACTTCCGAAAGAAATATCTTTTGTTCGAAATGCTGCTGCTGCTGGTTGCGAACGAGAAGGAAGGAAAGGCCTCGAAAGGAGCGCGAATTTACCAAACAGAATTCTTCCCAGCAGCAGTGTCTCCCATACCTATTTTCCGGCAGTTTCCGGAAACGATGGATAGCGTAGCAGCAGCGAATATATGTGACAAACTTTCTTTCTTGGAATCAGAAGGGGGCTCGGGACAGAATGTGCCCAAGGGATAAAAGTTTTGATCACAACATTGAGAGGAATACTTCTGCGCCAGCATCTACTTTTTTTGCTTCTCTAGGGAATCGGAGGATAATCTGCTCAACTCCCAAGTATTTGATGGAGCGTTTCGAAGTGATAGTGCAATCACCTACTTGCTGCTCCGACTTCCGATTGTTGACAACCACCACTTCAGTCTTGTGGTGAGTCAATTCCAGTTTCCTGAAGCTCATTCACTCCTTCAAACTGCGGTTGAGTAGGCTGCAGTCAATTCCACTTCATCGAACGATTCACCGTAATCTCCAGCGTAATATCGTCTGCAAAGCCGATGATCTCTACTCCCACCAGGAGCTCTAACATCAACACCTCGTCGTACATGACATTTCTCAACACCGGACCCAGGATGGAACCTTGCGGGACTCCCGAGGTTATGTGAATGCACTTCCAACCCACTGTAGAATATAGGTAAAACAGATGAAATAAAAAAAAATATAAAAAAAACAATGTTAAAATATATAGATTTTAAAACCGATTTGAGAAACACTGAGAAAAAGTCGATTTCCTTGCAATTTAAGGAGAATCTATTTCCCCTTCATTCAGCCTTTCCTATTGGTCGCAATGTGCGTACAGAGGATATAAAAGCAGAGAGTGAACCGAAGCAAGCTCATTCTGAAAACGGATGTCATAAACGACACAACTCGGCAGTTTGGTTGCAGCAGCATAGCGGAGACCCGGTTAGCAGCGGCATGGAGCGTCAGCAGCAGCAGTGAGGAAGCCACCAGTGAGGTTTTGAGAGTTTCCTCACTGGGCTACGGCATACTTCACCTGCAAACTGCTTGGCAATCTCCAGCGCCTGGAAGCAGAAATTTCGACAATGGCGCAGTCTGTAGCGGAACCGTTGCCAATTGGTAATTATTTCTGGAATACAACGGAGCTGTAGTCGAGGCAGCATCCGAAAGCAATAAAAAAAATCAGAATTCTGATAGTCGAGGCAGAATATCTGAAACACAGAACCAAAGGAGCTGTAGCCGAGGCAGCATCCAAAACATGCAAAGATCTCTGGTAGTCGAGACAGAGTATCTTAATTTATTGTTATAATGGTACTGTAGTTGAGTCAGTATTCAGAAAAAATGTTATTGAAAAATTTGAAAAAAAAAACACCCAGTTCTGGTTGAGGCAAAATCCCGCATGAGTTTCAAATGTGCGTGCAAATTAGTTGTCCTATGCACAGGCCGACGCGCATCATGATCCAACATGCTCAGCGTGGCTTTGAAAAGAGAACGCCAAAAACAGTTGGCAGCGTGACGGCGTCGTCGATGACGATGATCGTCGCGACCGCTCATAAGGGGAGGCAGCTTATCGCGTGGTTCTTGGTTGTCGTGTGTGCGCAGATGTTTATATGGCCAAATGCTTCGCGCATCTAACAGGGTCGTTGGTCACCATGCGTTGCCGAATAAACAAAAGAAAGATCGCCAGGTTTTTTGATACTGCAGGTGCAGAGACGATTCGGTTACACGAATGCACGAGCACGATATCGTTAGAAAAGGGTTTGCATTGTGGTATTTGCTGACGAGCACGATATTGCTATAAAATCATAGATGGCACGTTGCTTGTTGCCGAGTACCTATGCGGCATAAAAAATGCACCGCTGGTGCTAGTTCACTCGAATTTAACCCTCGAGCTATCGCGCTGTTGTGTTTTGTACAAAACATTAACCCTCGAGCGATCGCGCTGTTGTATTTTGTACAACACGTTGAAAAAATCTCGCTTTTTGTACTCAACATTAGCGTGGTGCTGACGCAGGTAGCCAACCGCGCGAGTTACGGAAGGTTAAAAATATTCACGGTTGTGTTAAACCGCGTGAGTTACGGAAGGTTAAACGCTTCTTGGAGCAATACTTGACCGAAAATTCGTACGAACTACTTTTCTAAAGAACTTAGAAAACATGTTTGTTCAAAGATGCACAAAATACTTTATGCTTCAGTCGAAGTTATAGTTACCATAGGCACAACACGTGAGACAGGAGAAAATGGAATTGAAATGCATGATTTTATTCTGGTTTGAAGAGTAAAACGGAAGAACATAAATGTTTTCAAACAAAAAACAGGTTTTTGCAATATATTTTATAGTGAAAACTACCAATTAGTTAAAAAATGGTATGCAGAATCATTAAGAATCGACTAATTATGGTAATATTGAATTTCTGACAGAAGTAACAAAGGACATGGTTTTTATTCCTGTTAAGCTACGCAAGTGAAGCCGGTGATAAAGGTTCTGTTTATCTACACAAATGATAAATGATTAAAAACAACATTTGAAACAAACAACATACGTTTTTATGATAAGGAAATGAAATTTTGCGAGAAATGAATGTGTGTGGGTTGCTTAAATTAAAATTCTCAAATTAAAAAAAAAGCACTCAAAAAAGCTTTGTGTTGGAATGAGTTCAAAAGTGGAAGAACATGCTGTGTATGGAAAAATGCTGAAATTGTTCTTTATGAAGGTGAAAATGTCTTATGAAATATGCCATGTTTTATTGTAGACTCATGATACGTAATAATTAGCTGTTGATACTAGCAAACTCTGGTAGAGCAATGTAATTTACGGAGAGTCATTTGGTCAAGTCGCTGAATGTGAAGCTACAATGTATTATTGAATATAAATTTAGAATATATTTTAGTTGGATTTAAGAAGTTGCAAATACGTACGTGTTTTTTACATCAGAAGGTTTCACATAGCGGTTATATTTCGTACTGTTCGAACAAGAGCATTTTACGGTAGATGTAATGTGTTATTTTAAAGTTGTCGACTCGGTTACTATGTTGATTGATGTGGTATGCAGTGAGTTAAAAAAAAATATAATAATGTTCAATCAGTGCGAAGACGAACAATATATTGATAAATACAGTTATTTACTAGCTAAAGTAATATAAGGATTGCTTATCATATATTTTAGATGATACGTCATGAAAACCCATGTTCATAGGCATCATATGTAAAATCAAGTTTAACGTTTATTTCGTTGCTTCCATTCGATATATTTTGCTCGTTTTAAATGAGCAGAGAAGAGCATTTGCAATTTATTGAAATAAATTGATATCAAATATGTAGACTTTGAATTTCAGGGGGTGGCTGAACAGCAGCAGTTAAGGGGATTTTGGCAGCCCGATGAGTTTTGTTAAAATTTACTCAGATGTGCAACTGTTAAGATGGATCATTGAAGCATACTTTTCTGGCACTTGCCGAGTAAAGACAAAATCGGAACTGTATATGTGTTACAAAAGTATGACAGCAGTGGAGCTAAAAAATGCTTTGTACAGTGAATGAAATTGTTTGAAAATGCTGTATGAAATACGATGTTACCTAAAATCGATATCACAGCAATGGAAATTAAAAAAACACATGTTTAAATTATCGTAAAGTTAGAGGATTATTTTTACAGTGAGAATATCCAATTCGTGAAACTGCGCATATCTAGCAAACAAAATATTTTATTAGGGGAAATGATCCACCTAATTATGTTATAGTTTTCACTCAAGTAAGGTTTACGAGGTAAAATCATAGAAAATACTGTTTTGAGAGTAGATGAATGTGGAAATCTTGGGCTTGGACTAAAAGCATTGAAACTATTAAAACGCAGTAAGCAGGACAGGCCATTTTGTAAAACTTAGATTGGACATAATTTTAAAATATGTGTACAATGCAATACTTTAACGGAGTAAAAAGCGATAGAAAACGTGTTAGATTACAATACATTTATTATCCTTATGATGCAATATATACTACAGAAATTTAGGCGCACAAAAAAAAAAAGACTAACAAACCATTATGCCAAAGTAAATTTTATATGAACTTCAAGGCTTCAAGTTATGGTCGAAATTCAATCGCAGTGAAATTACAACGTGCAATCTCAGCAGTCATCTTATCACCAGGTCATGTGGTAAGATTTTTTTTTATAAAATATCGAAAGACACTATGATCTAAAAAAAAATTAAAACAGTTCTGTTTTCTTATGTGTCTGTCTCGCGCGTATCTTCTACTGAAAACGAAAGTAGTCACCAAAGTCGCTTTTATTCTGATTGCCATCTAATCTATACAAAGAATGGTGGTTGTAGGTCACGATTAAACTTGAGAACGGGTCAACGGATTAACATAATTCATCAGTGTTTCACTGGTCTAGAAACTTTTCGAAATGGGAAATTCCTTAAATTTCATTTGTAGACTAGACGTAGCTCTTTATTAATGGTTGCGAAGTTGAAAAGCAAACTTTGTTACAGTTGGAACGATACGCCATAATGAAGAACTCTGTAGAAAATTTTAAAATCTTTGTTTTACCGCAGCTTTAAAGGATTGAGCCATATGACTTGCGCTGTTGATTTGTTTGTGGTAAGATTTCCTATATTTTAACGTTCATCTTAATTGAGATTGAGAATTTTGAACAGCCTTTTAAGCAAAACAGCTAATTTTACCGGGTGAACTGGTATTGGTATTTTGTAGGAATTTAATTAGAATTAATTAGAGCCCATATCTACCTTATTTCCTAACTTAATCAACTGGTACTCAACATCCACGACGACCGTTATCAAGGTCAAGAATCCTTTTACCCTCCTAAGATATTACGTTAGGCGCACTACGATGCCGTAGTGCACGTTCAGAGAGACTGTCTGGATCTTATTGACCCCAACATCCTACTGCGGTTAAACTTGTTAAAATGTACACTCTTTCGCTGTTTAGAGAAGAGGGTTGTGAAATGCCATGAAAAGGTGATCCAAAACATGTAACACAAAATGTTGTATATTGTTTTTAAACATGCATGAGAGTATTACGAAATTACATTTCATTGTGTGTTTATATCACATAACAAACATTTTGCATTATTTTAAACAAACAGATGCTTCAAGATAAATCAAAGAGTAGAGGATCAGAGTATTGTAGAATATAGGTAAAACAGATGAAATAAAAAAAAATATAAAAAAAACAATGTTAAAATATATAGATTTTAAAACCGATTTGAGAAACACTGAGAAAAAGTCGATTTCCTTGCAATTTAAGGAGAATCTATTTCCCCTTCATTCAGCCTTTCCTATTGGTCGCAATGTGCGTACAGAGGATATAAAAGCAGAGAGTGAACCGAAGCAAGCTCATTCTGAAAACGGATGTCATAAACGACACAACTCGGCAGTTTGGTTGCAGCAGCATAGCGGAGACCCGGTTAGCAGCGGCATGGAGCGTCAGCAGCAGCAGTGAGGAAGCCACCAGTGAGGTTTTGAGAGTTTCCTCACTGGGCTACGGCATACTTCACCTGCAAACTGCTTGGCAATCTCCAGCGCCTGGAAGCAGAAATTTCGACACCCACCTCTGTGACGTAAACTAGTACTCGATTCTGAAAGTAACTTCCGGGTAACCCGGGTATCCCCGGACGCATGAGTGCATCGGCAATATTCGGCCAACTGGCGCTATTCAACGCATTCCTTAATCCAGAGTCACTACTTCACAGTAGCGAATCCCCCTTTCTTACGCAGGAGCGCTATCCCGGGCGGGCCGACAGGACAGCGTCTACGGCCGACCACCCCATCCGGAAGCCGAACTGGTTGCTCGAGAGACCAATTACACCCTTGGTGTGCCTCAACATTCTATTGAGGATGATCTTTTCGTGCACCTTCCCCACCGTGTCGATCAAGTGCCTATATGCCAACGGGTCCCCGCCTTTGGCAATAGAACCAAACTCTGCCGCTTCCAAACATCTTTGAAAACTCCCTCGTCCAGGCATTTCTGCATAGCAGAGCTGAACATTTCGGGAGCCTCTGCAATAGCTACTTTCAATGTCATGTTCGGAACTCCTTCCAGACCTGGGGCCTTACCTACGCTAAGGGACTTTGCTATCCCCGCCAAGTCCACATCGGTGACCTTCTCCTCATCGCCAGTCCCGGTGCCCGGCTGTCCTACGAAAGGAGGCCAAGGACTAGGATCATGACGCGGAAAAAACCCTCCAATATCTCTGGAGCTTGCTCTGTAGGAGCCATTACACCTCTCGTCTTGGCCATCACGATCCTGTAGGCACCACCCCGTGCATTCGCATTGGCATTCTGACAGAGACCCTCAAAGCAGATCTTTTTGCTTGCCCTTATATCGGTCTTCAGCGCGGCCTTAGCAGCAGCAAACACCACCCACCGTTCGTTTCGCTCATCCTCAGTTCGTGCTCGTTGCATCCGTCGCCTAACCCGTAGGCAAGCGCAGCGCAGGTCTGCAATCTCTTGGGTCCACCAGTAGGCCGGTGGACTCTCATTTCTAAGGTTCCTAGGCGAGTCAGGCATGGTCTCATCGCACGCACGCGAGAAGACCGCTACTAGCTCGTCGCCAGGTGATCGCTGTGAGTGTAGCAATCGGTTACTCTCCAGCTTGAACTTCTTGCCAGGCCAGGACTACAAAAAGTAATGTCAATAATCGACTCCGTACCTTTCTTAGCCAGGCCGACATTATCCAGGTCGACATCCAGTATCTCCAGGATCTACCTCGCTGGTTCGTAGAACGGCTTTCCTATTCCACGGCCCAGCATTGAATTCAGCCACTGTTACAATTGGCCTTCGCCCTGCCAGTACGGATGTCATACAGTCCAGCATCTGCGTAAACTGCTTGATCAACTACCACGGAGGCGTATAACAGCTACTGAAGAAGACCCCGCTCACTTTGGCGACCACGAAGCCCTAGTAGGTAGTAGACACTAACTCCTGAACGTGGTATTTACCCGTCGTCCATATCGCCGCCATTTTTCTGGACCCATTCACGACCCAATTGCCGTTGCCGGCGGTTACTCGGTATGGGTCCGCTATGATGGCGATATTCGTCCCTCATTCAGAAACCGCCTGACAAAGCAGTTGCTGAGCTGCGTACCAGTGGTTCAGGTTCAGCTGCGTTACCTGTATGTATTATGGTTTGTCAGCTAAGGCTCTTCTGAAGGTCGGACACCTTGGTCTTCCCATTGGGTGCTTGCTGTTCATGGATTTTCCGAACTAATCAAACGCTTGGGTGGACTCGTGCAGCCTTGTGTCTTATGGCCTTCACCGCCGGCCGCATCGCCTGCACAGCCTGATCCTGTCGGGCTCGCAGTCCCATGGCTTGTGTCCTGATCAGTGCTGAAAATGTCATATCATCATTTCTAAATTCAACCACCTACAGCTCATTTTAGAAGCTGAACCTGAGAATATTTATGGTGTATGAAAAACTTGTGCGGCTAGACCAGTTCTGCAAGAAAGTCACGGAAAAACATGTGTTTTTCGAATATTTAAGGTAAATGTCACGGACTTCATTTGAAAAATGCCAAATGGTATTCACCGTGAATATCATTGGTATTTTTCGAAGGTAGTCCATGACATTTACCTTAATTATTCGAAAAATAGGGGTTTTTGCGTGACTTTCTTGCAGAACTGGACTAGCCGCACAAGTTTTTCATATACCATATTATCAGGTCCAACTTCTAAAATGAGCTGTAGGTGATTGAGTTTAGATATGACGAAATGAATTTTACCATCCGGTACATTTTTGCGACATCATCAACAAGTGCGTAACGATGCAGACGGAATCGTAACGAGATGTCCTGGATATCGTCCTGCACAACTGGTTCTACCATCAAGGTTTCGTTTAGCGGAACTCCTGCATGTGCTCCAGGTCCTCATATTCACGGATGAACTTCGTGTACTCCTTTTTCAGTGCTGGGTTCGATGTTAACCGTCGCTCCATTTCCATAAACTGGAGGATCGCCACTGCTCTCGATTCTCTCAGCTTGCTGATGAGGTGTTCCTTCTTCGGACGCGTCAAAACAAAACATCCTCGATTGTGTCGAGTTGTAGTCTTGTTGAAGATCTCCTCACAAGCTGACTCTTCCGCATGTCTCCAGTTCCCAGAATTTGGTAAGCTGATCCTGGATTTCCGGCGTAGAGCAGACATGGGTCACAGAGACTGCATTGCTCGCCGAGTTGTCCGGAATTCGTTGTGTGGAAACTATCCATCCAAACACTGTATTCTGCAGAATTGGGCCTTCACTCGTCACCTTCTGTCGTTCATCGCAGAGCTAGTCCATACAATGCTCAGCTCCGATTATCAAATCAATCGAACCAGGTTCATGGAAGCGCGGGTCAGCTTCAGGTCAGAAGTAATTGACGGAGGCAGGTTCCACTTGGATGAGTCGACGGCTACAGCCGGCAAAGATATCGTCAACTTCGATAGAACGTGGAACTGCATCTCTTCGAAAAACTGTGATCCAGTATTGATTCTTTGTTCCACCAACGCTGAAACTGCCTTCGTCGAAAGCTACGGAGATGGTCCGATTCCTTGGACCGGCAAATGCGATGGAATTTCTCGAAGACTTAGATTGTTCGAAAAATTTTTGGACATCGAACAATGTTGGGAACAAGAATCCAACAAAGCCAGGACAGCGGTACCCCTTTGATTTACACGCGAGCCGCTGTCCGATCACTTTTGCAATTTTTTTAACGCCTTGCCACGCCCAGACCTGTGAACGAAAACATTTTATACTTTGTATACACAAAATTCAGCATATTTGTAGTTCCGTGTCAAAAACTGAACTCAATCCATCAAAGCAAACCATAGTAACAGCATCTCAAACTTGGCCATTTTGTATGAAAATCGGCGTTTGTCCGATCAATTATGCACCACAGTGTATATAGGGTAGAATTCACGAATTAGTCATTTTTATCTCACTTCTATCCTTTTTCGCACTTTATATAACGAACTTAGCTGATTTAGTATGGATTTTATATACCATTTTCTACCTTAACTTAGTCTAGAACTTAGTTTATGAACATTTCATAACCATTTATGTATCTTGCCATTCAACTATCATAAGAAGCATTGGAGTTGCACCATAAAAATGACGATTTGAATAAAAAACCGACTCAGACTTCATTTGAAAGGTGACCCCAAACTTTTGCGCGGTGATTTGTAAACCTAACTCGATAATTTAAATTATGTTATGATTTTTTTCGCTAAAATCTAATGAATGGCTCTCAAAGAGGATAGAAATAGGGTTCTAATGCAACTTTAATTTCAAAATTTGGACGACCCAATTTTGAATTACACGGAAAACAATTTTTCGTACAGATTTAGGAAATACATGTAAGTTTAGGTAAACTTTTTGTACTAAAAATTTCATATGAAATTTGGTCAAAGTACCTACGAATCAAATCTAACTCTTTATCTTTCGATAGAGCCTAAGAACGAGTGGATTAAATGAAAGATGATTGAGCTATGACCGAAAAACATTTCCATGTTTTTGAGGGGGTGACCCCAAACTTTTGCACGAGGAGAGTGTACCACAGAACTTGAAGACGGTTTGACGGTTGGCTTCAATGGACTGTTGGACTTCCGTTGAGCAACTAATTGAAGCAGCGCACACTGCAGTGGTTGCGCAGAAAGGTTATGATATTATGCTAAGTTGGAACGTTCTTCGATTTGTGGTGGTGTCTCAAGGTAGCAGCATCCAGGTGGCTGCATGCCATGTGCATCAGCAGAGCACTCCAATCCGCTGTTCTCTATTCAATCTTGTCTAGCATTTGGAGATTCTTCTCGAATTCGCTGATCAAATGGTTGGGCCCGTCGTAACTCTCCTTCATGAGTCTGTCTACAGCAAACAGAGCATCAATGTGAGCTTTCATAACGAGCTTTTTGTTTCCGTAGCGGGCTTCTAATGCTTGCCAGGCTACGCTGTAGTTCACTGCAGAAATTTACACCGAACTGATCTCCTGAAGCACTTCGCCAGAGAGTGACGACCGCTGATAGCTAAATATATTCATCTCAGTCAGCTGAGTATTACTATCGATCAAGCTACGGAAACTATCCCGGAAGGTGATCCAATCGTGAACCTTTCCATTGAAGACCGGAAGCATGATTTCTGGCAGTTTGACCTTCGGAAACGCTTCATTATTGACGACGGATGCTTCGTCCGCAGTAGTTGCAACCTTATTCGATTGTTCCAAAAGTCCTGCTTTGACAATGGAGTAGCGATCCTAGAAATTTCTGAAAATGGCCAAATTCTTCCGCTGTTGTTCCTCTTCGACTTCCGGTTTTATCTCTTTCTCTAAATCTACCACAATAGTGTCAAGAAACAGTTATATTTTCCATCAAACTTCGAAGAATTCGCCATACGCAGAAACCAGGATTTGTATTCGTATGCAGATTTGCTTCTGATCCTTTGTCGGGTCGTAATTCTCCATTTTTTTTTTATCTGTATTAACGAGATTTTTAGCCCTAGGCTAGTTCATCTCGGGACCCACGCTTTACTTCCCTTCCGAAGGAAGAACTCACATTTTTGTGAGTTTGTCGGGAGTGGGATTCAATCCCAGGTCCTCGGCGTGATAGTCAAGTGTTCTAACCATCACACCAGGTCCGTTCCACTATTCTCCAAAAAAATGTTCAGAGCCTTCTAGAGAATTGAACAAATGCTGCTCACGTTTTATAAGGCTGCGCAAATCACTCGTCATCTGGGAGAATATCTACAATTGTGCCGTTATGAACCACTGTAACAGCAACCACTTCACAGCACTGTGATCAGCATCGGTCTTACTCGATCCTACTCAAATATCAATCACTACCACTAATATACGCACCAGGGTTGTTAACGTTAATCAACGATTAACGCCGTTTCGTTGATTCGTTAACGTTAATTGTAACGATCAACGAATTTTTCGTTGATTTTTCACGCGCGTTGATCAACGTTAACGTTAACACAGAGCGTTGATTTAACGTCAACGCTACCGTTAATTATGCGTTGATGAGGTAGTTTCTAGTATGGCTTAGTATGTTTGGTAATTTTCAAAAATATGGGATTTGATTTAGATTAAACTTTTCAAGCTTTAAAACTACCATCAGTCGAACTAATATTGGACAAAAGATGTTAGATTATCATCATTTTTAGTTCCATTCTAAATTGTCTTGATAGGATTTGTCAAATATTGCATTCATATTGACCAAAACCACAACTCCCGTGTTCCACTAGCTAACCCAACCCAGCCAACCAGATGTCGTATATAAATAGTTGGAAAATATCGTATAACGGTATAATTTTGGTCACAGTCGTATATATATACATTTCATGTCGCCATTTGCATATATTTAGTCGTATACAGGAGACAAAGCTGATTGATATACGCTTTCAAAATGGAAATCGTATATGACTGGATAAATAATCGGAGATAATCGGATTTACTCGTATACGGCGATAATCCCGATTGGTATAAGATGTTTCCATTTCAGTCGTATATAACGTGTACTTATTGATATGAAATTATAAACATTGGCGTTTTAAACTCTGTGTTGTCGTATATTGTGCTTAAAAATATCCTCTCAAAAAGTTGCTGTATTTGTTAGAGCAGTGTGCTTTCTGAGCAAGAAATTATTCAAAATGAAGGAGTTTTTGTTGAAAAACAAATTGAAATCTATGCGAAAAAGCGGAACATATAGTCGCTTAAGACAAAAGTTCAATATGCGTTATAGAACTCGTACTCAACATAACAACCTAAATAATCCCAGGACAGTTTTCTTGACTCAAAAATCACCAGAGCACTCAGGTATTGAGAATATTTCATTTGATCAAACTTCGGTTCCATCTCACTTCCCTACGGATTCTGGAGAGCGTCAAGGTATTTATTGCAAACATTAATTACCTGAAATATAATTTAATTGAAAAAAAAAAATACCCGTTTAGATCAACGAGCAAACCTCATCAGTTCAATCAGACAATGGGCAACGGAATTCCAGATATCTCAGGCTGCGTTACATTCACTCACCCACATCTTGAATGAAACTTTGGATCTAAATCTTCCAAAAGACCCACGAACTATAATGGCTACACCGAGGAGTTTGGACTTGCAGCAAATTGATGAGACTGGATCCTATTGGCATCAAGGACTAGAAGTTTGCCTTAGAACTACATTGGAAAAGATACAACGACCTGCCACTGTATCACTGAACTTCAATATTGATGGATTACCCGTATACAATAGCTCAACAAAAAGTTTTTGGCCCATATTGTTCAATATTCAAGAATTACCAGAAATTAAGCCGCAGGTCATTGGAATTTTCTATGGAGAGAGTAAGCCGAAGGATGCTTCATCGTACTTAAATCCATTCGTTGAAGAGCTACTACGGTTACTAGACACTGGACTTGATATAAACTCTCATCACATCGCGATAAAAATACGGTGCTTTATTTGTGACACGCCTGCACGAGCATTCATTAAAGGGGTTATCAACTTCAACGGCAAATTCGGTTGTATCAAGTGTACCACCAAAGGTACTTATTCACAGGTATCCAAAACTATGGTATTCCCTGATTACAATGCCTTGAAGCGGACAGATGCATTGTTTAGAGCCAAGGATTACACGAATCATCAACGCAGCGACTCACCTCTCATTAAACTTCCAATAAATATGATCGAGGATATCATTGTTGCTGATTCGTTACACTTGCTGGAATTAGGAGTCATGAAGAAACTTTTGAAAGGTTGGCGAACTGGCTGTATGTCCATGAAAACGAAGTGGAGCACGTCTCAAAAAGCAGAAATATCAAAATTGTTAATTGACGTAAGATTTCCGGTTGAAATTCATCGAAGGATGAGATCACTTAATTTTATTTCTCTCTGGAAAGGGTTAGAATATCGAAACTTCCTAAACTATGCTGGGATTGTTGTGCTCAAAGATTATTTGCCTGAGAAATACTACACTCACTTCCTACTTCTTTTTTGTGCAGTTCGTATTTGCTCTGTTAAGAGCTACTCACATTTATTAGAAATTGCTCGATCGTTATTAAATGATTTTCTGAGGGATTTTAAATCTTTGTATGGCGTTGAATTTATGACTAGTAACATACACAACTTATGTCATGTGGTAGATGAAGTGGAAAGATTTGGACCTTTGCCCACGATTTCAGCGTACCCGTTTGAAAACTGTTTGCATTCGCTGAAAAAGATGGTTAAACCAGGTCCAAATCCATTAGCTCAAATAGCAAATCGCATTACCGAAAACATGCAAACATATGAACATGATGTTATTCCTCAACAAGCCTGGCCGGTGGCAAATACTAAATCAAGACAGAAATGTGTGGATACTAAGAACACGAATGAAAACACACTAGTTTCATCCCAATTCACTCTCAAAGCTGACTTCAAAGACAAATGGTTTCTTACAAATGATCAAACTATTGTAGCATTCTCAAAAGCTGTTAAAACAGGTTCAAAGTATTTTGTCGAGGGACAGATAGTGAAAACGAAAAGTAACTTTTTTGAGAAGCCATTCAAATCATCCTACTTACAAGTATTCATTGCTGAACCAGAATTCTCAGGGAAAAAAATGTTTGATATTGATTTCATATTTTGTAAGTTGGTAGCTAATCCAAGAAAGGAAGGTGTGGTATTTGTTCCACTTATGCATACCATCATTTAATAAGTTTCAAGATTTGTTTCTGTTGTGTGAACTTTAATAAATGCTTAAGGTGAATATATGACGAAGCCACACCTCGAATTTTCAAGAGCACAAATCTGAAGAACCAAATGAGGGATTGTACTTAAAATTTGATCGATTGGTCCCCACAAGCGGCTGACCAATCGATCAAATTTTCAGCGCTCTGTGATATTTGCTTCTTCAGATTTGTGCTTTTGAAAATTCAAGGTGTGGCTTCGTTCTATATTCACCTTAAATGTATTTGCTCTCGAATTCAGTTTTGTATTTATACTCAAATATATGTAAACCAGTACACAGATGCTGTTAAACGTTTGTTAATCAGATAGTTCACCACTCGCAGAATTCTCATCGTCATCATCAGGTTCTTCGTCAGCCTCATCTGCCTCATCGATTGGCTCGTCCTGATCGTCTTGTTCGAATTCTTCATCACTGTCGATTTGAGCATCATCAACTAGCTCGATGGGTTCTTCGTTTTTAACTTCGCAGAGCATCTGATCATCGGCAACCTTATCTGCCTTACGCTTTCGTGCTGGGCGGCATGCAGATTTGCGCAGTTGCTTGTTTGAGCTCCGAGACCTACTGTACCGGAACAGCCGCGTCCTACAGAAGTCCTCTAACTTCTTTGCGCTATATGTAGGATCACCGATACGCACCAGGTCCTCCAGCAACTTCAAAACGTTACCAAATTCCCTGAATCCTCGTTTCGACTTCTGTCCCCGACTAATTCCTGTCCAGGTAAAACGAGTCCAAAAGTCTCTGGTGAACAGGCAATCAACAATCGTGTAGCATGCGTTGTCCCCATTGGTGGCGTAGGAGTTGGGTGGGATTATTCGCGTGAAATAGACAAGCTGAAAATTAAAATTCGGTTAGAATAAGACAGCTATTCAGAATCATGAATACCTACATATTTTGCGCAAAGTTCTTCATTCGCCAGCTTCACATTCCAATCATGAAGTTGGACCTCGTTCTCAATGCGATTATGGTTTTCCACCGGATCGTCTTCTGAATTCGAAACAGGCGTAGTGGTAGTCTTCGTGTTCATCTGGGACAATGCCGTTAGTCGGGAAAAATGCTCATGGAAGCATTTTTGAACCACTTCCTCCATTGTCGTTCGGATGTAATGCTTCAAGTCATTCTTCAATTCCTCGTATTTAATCGATCCAGTATTATCTGTAAAATTCAGGAGTGAACATTAAAAGGAATTAGCTTTTCCTGAAAGTGAACCTAATGTGAGCATTTTTCTTTATTTGCCTTTGCTGAAGGTTTTTCAAAGACGCTTAGTTTCAGTATTCAAATGTTTTATGTTTTACCTGTAATCAGATGGTTGTCCAAATTAACTGGTACTGTGACTGGCTCAGGTAGGAAACAGATGTCTTCCATAGTGCAGTAAATGGGCTCTGGCTGCTGCGGCTCATGTACATCTCCTGAAATCATATAAAATGGATTAAAACATGAAGCATACAATAAATGAAAGTTCTGCAGTTTTTCCATTTATGCACGTATCACCTGAAAAACAGACTGGCAAACTTAATAAGCTGTAGTAAGTGAATACCGCCACATGGTCCACTTCACGCATTTATGCTGGTCTGCTTACTCTGACAGAAAATCGGACGTTGCAGCGGAGCCGGCACCTCCCAAACGTCACTTCTTCTGAGAGAGCAAGCAGGCCAGCACAAATTGGTGAAGTGGACCATGACCACAGCGTATTTATGAGGTTCTGACTGTAACTTCAATTGGAATAATTATTTTTGGTACTCACACCAATCTTTGTCTCGTTGGTTTCGGTGTCACTAGCGACCTAGCGACCGACCTATGGTCCACTGCACGAATTCGTGCTGGCCTGCTTACTCCCACACGAAATTTGACGTTTGAGCGGTGTCGGCACCGCTCAAACGTCAAATTTCCTGTGGGAGAAAGCAGGCCAGCACGAATTCGTGCAGTGGACCATAGGTGAAAAGCGACCACAGTGGCTCACCATCTCAAACTAACGGAGTCTTAAACGCGTATTTCTGACAAAAAATAAGTTACACTCAGGTCCCCCATAAAACAGTGTGCAGTACCAGTAACATCATTTCAGGTGATTTAGGCTTATGGTGGGTGAAGTATGCGCGAATCGGAAGAATTTGGCAGCTTGAAATCGAATATACATACCGATAACCATAGCATTTGCTTCTGCTCCACTGAAGTGAGGCTGCGGGAGTGACATCAAGGAGCAGTGCTCCCCTATGACCGGAACGGAGTCGTTGACATTACTGCCGCAGTACGCGTGTTTTTGTTGTTGAATGATCCGGGCTCCTACGATTGTTCTTGGGTTAGTTACAACAGGTGTTGGCTGGGGCAGTTGAGGTTGGTTGATGATGGGCTTTAATTGGGTCTTGCAGGGCACAGCTGAAGGAGGAGGCATCGCCCGCGATGGTATCGCTGGAGGCATTTCTATCTGCTCCGTTTGTGCCAGATTGGACTGCGAATAGGTAATTTCCGACTGAGGCGACACCACCTTTGATACTGCAATCGAACTCTCGGCCACTTTCTTCGAAGCGTCATCTGGATTTTCGGGTAACTGGACGCGCTTGTTTGATGCCGATAGGGTGTTTGTTTGCGGTTTCTTGGACTGCAGTGGACCTTTATTTGATGATTGTGGGAGGGCTGTAATAAATGTTATTTTGAAACCTATGATTATTTTTGCATTTATTCTAGAATACCTTCAAACATAGCATTGTAATCTTTGCTCTTCTCCAGCGCTGGTTTCTTTTGGGGCTTCAATTTTTTCCTCTTCCCCTCAACGTCGGAAACATCTTTCAAAGTCAGATCGTCCGCCGCTTTTTCTGCAGCATCAAACTTCCGAAACTTTTTCCAGATTATTACTGGAATTCGTTTGGCAGCACCGTGATACTCTGATCCGCTTACACGTAAACCCTCGATTTTCTCGTTGGATAACTTTGGCCACGACAAAACTCCACCTTTTATCCACGACACTGGTACCGCGAGCACTTGAAATTTGTTTTGTTCAATAAATTGCACTACCGCGAACATTTTCTTTTGCGTTTTGGAGGAACTTTTCGTTTTTACCGGAGCAGATAGTTTGCGTTAGAATTTTTAGTTAGGATGTTGTGTTTGTTGACATTTCAAACAGGGATGCCAGAAATACTGCAACTTTCGAGTGGGTAATTAATCCGAAGTTTTTTTTATAGTATGATTCCTTTGAATGAAATTTTACTTACCCGTTCAATAATATTTTAATAATATTCTAATTAAAGAAAGGACTTCTGATTTCCATATTTCTTATCACATATGGCTTAAGCCTTGGCATAACCAGAAATATGTCGTTTCCTTTGTTAATGCAAAAGAGAATAAACTAGCATCCCTGGCAATGAAAAATCGCGTTGATCATATATCGAATCGGATGCAATCATGTATGTATACGGTAGATCGATATAATCGTTATTGATTATATGAAGTAGATGTAAGGGTCAACATAATCGTATTAGAGTTTATAAAGATCAATGACTGCATCAAATAATACGATAAGTGGATTGCTTTTACGATTAGATAGATGTGAAATCTAAAAATAGAAACTTTTCAATGTTGCAGGTACCGTTTTATATGAAATCAAAAAAATCATCCTCTATTAGCTTTCCATATATGGTGTTGTGCATCAATGCGCGTTAGTAAATATGATCGTCCATGGTTCGAAACTGATTTGATAACAAAAATTTATAATATACAGAACATGAAATATCAAATAAGCGTTGGTTGTGTTAATTTAGTCTGAAAGTAATTGGTAATTATGTATTCGTGAGCGAGTTTAATTTATATTTTATATTTTTGATAAAAAAAAGCCTTACAGAGTCGTACACACTTCTGCGAAATCGTAAAACCCTATTTCAAAACAATTGTATGTATGTACAAAAGAAATCAGTGAAGTCGTAAAAGTTGTGGTAGGGTTTTTACCAGAATCGTAATGTATGCCAAAAAAAAATTACATTATCGCATAAGAATATCTATATGGCCTCCACTTTAGTGCGTATATAGCGTTTTTGAGCATTATTTACGATTTTGTGCACGGTATATTAGAATGTATATCCAACTTGTAGTTTGAATATACCAACATAATTGTTTGCTGGGAACATTATATGTGGCAACTCTTTAAGCGACTAATTGGAACCTTGCCTAGTGCGCGAAGAGTTATTAGTCCACTAATATGGGCGCCATTTCATGGGTGACGAGTTATTTTGTGGAATTATTAGTTTGGTCGTTCAAGAAGCATAAAAGACATCACTTCTCATGAGACAATTTGAATGAACTACAAATAAAAATTAAAAAAAAAAAAATCGTTCCATGATGGAAATATCGGCTTTGGCCAAGCTTCGCCACTCAGTTCAAAATTGTTTCATCAATTTATTGTAACAAAATGACCTCCATCGCTTTCAACACAATTCTCCATTGGATTGTAAAATCACAGGTTATTTGCAGTATGGAGCTTGCTTACAATTGTGTATGCAAGAAATTGTTCTATGTAAAATCTAAGGAAATTAATGGAAATTCTGATTTGGAACGTTCCAATATTTAATTCAAGTTTGTTTTCAGAATTTCTTTCTGTGCAGGTTTTCATTCTATTTTCGACTAAAGGTGAATTTAATCGTTAGGGTTTAATTTTGTATGAAGATTGACGATGTAGCATGGCTACTGTTGAAAAATTAGACCATGACGATTGAATTCAAGCCTAAAATGAAAAAAATACTTGCATAAAGTCGTTGTTTCTTAAGACCCGATAAATGATCAAAAAAATTTAGGAATGTAGTTAGGATGTTACCTTGGGGTTTCAGCTGGAGGCAACTTTGTAATTTGTCTTGTTAGCTTTCGTTCAAATCTCAGCATTTCTCAGACCAAGATCTTTGAATATTTTCTTCTGTCTTAAACACTGGAAGATCTTAAACACCGCATCCTCTTTTGTAATTCTAAAATGTTAATAATTCAAAACCATCTTCTTGTATGGGCGTCTTGTTTTTTGAGTATGACCAAATCTTCTTCTTGGGCAGAACTGGTATGAAAATGCCGAAAACACCTCCTCACGACACTGACGTTTGGCGTATGCATGCCTGCTGTGATCGACATTAAATTGCACCTACACGTGGTCTCAAGTTAACCCTCGCGTCTTTGACTACCTGCAGCGACGCCGCGCTCGCGCTGTGTACCACTTGCGTGCATTTTTCATGGTGCGTGTACTCAGTACACGACGCGACAGCTCCCGGGTTAAATGTCGACAATGCAATGATTGCCAGTGAAAGAATGGAACCTAATTAGCTTGTGCGCTACAGTAATTACACGCCGTAGTATGAGCGCTGCTGTCCTACTGAGCTTCTTATACCAATAAAATGCACATCCCGATCGTCTGTTCGAATAAACAGACGGCTGGTTCAGAATCTTCGAAAACCTAATAGTTTATCACAAATCTAACGAAAGTATCTGGCCAAGAAACAATTTCGTCAACCTCAGATTAAAAAAAAAATGTCTTCGGGTTCCATTCCATAAGCGTATCGTCCCGAGTGGGGCAAAACATGCTTCTCAGATAAGTATTCTATGAGCACTTCCATAGTTATTAAGTTAGAACTTTCTCATAATATCGTGTGACAGGAACAAATATTTTGTTACGAACAATTCCTTCGCCGACCGGAATCGAACCCGTCATTCTGAGTATGGTCTTTCGCGTTTACTACTTTGGCTATATGAGTTCCATGATAAATGGGACGGTAATTAACGATTCGATTAACGGGTTGCGTTGACGTTGATTCAACGCATCTCGTTAACGTTAACGTTGATTGCCAAGAAAATCAACGCACCGCCGTTGACGTTAATTTGGATGAAAATTAACGTTAACGACGTTGACCGTTGATTAACGTTAACAACCCTGATACGCACACATGAGACTTTGCGCCGGAATCAACGATCCAGTCTGCCCTTTTCGATCAGCAGAGTCTAGAACGAACTTGTAGGTTGTCATGAGGCTTGCCCTTACCAGTGAACTGATTGTGATTTGGTTTCGAGTTCTTCCGCAGGCTTGTCGACAAAGTTTGCTCCTTTAAAGGCTTGGCTATCATTTATTGTATGCCCTTTTATTCCGCAGGCAGGTGATCTTCTTTGCTTCTATCTTGAAGACGCATCCATCAACGACAGCATCATTCTCTTGTAGCCTCGGGCGCACAGTGCTTTATTTTGCCGATTTCATGCGCTTTTTTAATAACGTTTCAACCGATGATTTTAGCGATATAGTTTCTTCGGAGAAGTTTCTACATTAGACAAGGCGCATGTTTTGACATAAAGAGTTGAATGATCAATCCACCTATAAGTGAGATGAAAAAAATATTTTTTTTTAAATGCAGATAGACGTGTGATGTCTTCGGCAAAGTTGTGCAAATTGCAATTTTGATCAACTTTGTCAAAGACGCCATAATGCTGAATCTTATTCTTTTCGAGATATATTGCGTTGTATGTTGTGCATGACCCCTAGAAATCGTATATTTCATCATAACTTTGTGTCTTTGACAAAGTTGTTCAAAGTTGCATTCTGCACAACTTTGCCGAAGACATCAAACGTCTATCTGCATTTTTTAAAACAATATTTTTTTCATCTCACTTATAGGTGGATTGATCATTCAACTCTTTATGTCAAAAGATGCACCTTGTCTAATGTAGAAACTTCTCCGAAGAAACAATATCGCTAAAATCATCGGTTGAAACGTTATTAAAAAAGCGCACGAAATCGGCAAAATAAAACACTGCACTGTGGGGCGTAGTCCAAACCTTTTCGTTCACGGAAGACATCATCAATTTATCGTCCTTCAGAATCAGCAAGGCTGTCTGGGCGTTTCTAGAGTACAACGCAATCTTTGTAGTCTTGTGTTGCGCTCCATTGATATTGACATAAATCATCCGCATATTGTTTTGATCCATGCTTTCAGCAATCACACTATTCGTTGCTATAAGGGCCCATATAGCCGAGGCGGTAAACGCACGGGTATTCAGCATGACCATGCTGAGGGTGACGGGTTCGATTCCCGGTCGGTCCAGGATATTTTCGTAAAGGAAATTTCCTTGACTTCCTTGGGCATAGAGTATCTTCGTGCCTGCCACACGATATATACATGCAAAATGGTCATTGGCAGAGGAAGCTCTCAGTAAAGTAATAAATAAATAAATAAATAAATAACTGTGGAAGTGCTCATAGAACACTAAGCTGAGAAGCAGGCTTTGTCCCAGTGAGGACGTTACGCCAAGAAGAGGAGAGGACTATTCGTTGCTGCCGTTTCTTGCTAAAGTGAATTCGTTTCTCTTCTGTTTTTGCCATCCGCCCTGTACCACTCTCTGTTGAGCCGGGTGTCGTCAGTCACTAGTAATCGAACTCTGGCGGCATTCATCTTGATTTTCACTCGTTGAACCTTCTTCTCGAACTAACGATATCGTTGGCATTGCTGAGTGGTACCTATCACCTCTTGCACTGCTGTTGCTACTGTTTCATGGATAAATAATGTAGAAAAAATTGTTGAGGATTTAGGGAATCGCGCCACTTGGGCGGTGGCTTCTATATTCGTCTGTTTTCCACTACACTCTTAGAAAAAATCATGTAAATTTAAGTTCACTTGGATGCACATAAAAGGAGCGGCCCGTTTGACACAAATTTACGTCTTCTATCACAAATAAAATCGAGCTAGCAATCGCTAGAGCCGAAGCGAGAGATAAATCATATGTAAGTAAAATAATCAACTGGATTCGAACTCTGGTCCGCTGATTGAGAGGCACGTACTATACCTCTCGGCTGTGTCACCGAGTTGTGAGACGAACGATAAATGTAAAACTGTTTCTTCCTATCTGATTAGATAGGTTTGTTGACCATCTTGTGCAACCAACTGGAACTTACATGATGGATGTAAAATTGAGTCAAATTTGCCATTCAGTCATGAAATGTTTACGTACGTTGATGATTTACGTCACGCGTAAATTCCTAATTTTTTAAGAGTGTACAACTCAGTCAAATTTGGACCAATTGACACAACTTTTGGAATGTGGTGAGATAGGTATAGTATCTACCCGTGTACAACATTTCAAGCCAATTGATTCAAAATTGACTGAGTTATAGTGACAAACAGACGAATATAGAAGCCACCGCCCAAGTGGCGCGATACCCTATTGTAAGTCCACTTAGGCATTGTATTAAAGGAGTGCCTACATTATTCTAGTTCTAGTTCATGTTTTCGTTCAATTCAATCGCGAGATCA